>NC_056741.1:528043317-528178317 GCF_019279795.1 Protopterus annectens
ACTCTAAATACCATAGCCTGCTACATTCACTGTCATTACTTTTATCTAACTAGTGCATACAACGTGTTATTTAAATGTGGTATCTCTCCTTTCTCTCATTCTAGGAACCCCCCCCCCACCACAGTACACCGCGAGGCTCCCAGGTACTTGGCATCGTCGGTGCGAATGCACAAACCTTAAACTTCCCATCTACTATTAAATGACTCTAGGGTAAAGGAAATACCCCTATTTTTAGTGTACCTACCAGGTTAGCATCTTGCTGGCAGGTAAACAAACAGTACCTTCCAAATCTACTGGCAACCAAACACTAGGCTGCTAAAACTACAGGTCTTTGCATCCTAGAAGGTGCTATTCTTCCCCTGACCTTCTTAATTATAACTGGCTGCCTCTAAGGCCCTGCAAACTCCCGGCAGGTGTATTCCCCGCTCCGCTTTGCCCTCGCTTCGCTCGGGCTCGCTCCGCGCCCCACCCTGCCCCCATATCCCACCCGCCCCTACTACTCCTAAATTTATAGTTATATCTAGCCCATCCCACCCTATCTTCCTCCCTATCACGCCTGTCCTCCAATTTACAACTCCTCCTCCCTCACTCCTAGCCAACTCCCAAAAAAATTCAGTACCCCCCCCTTTTCATCCCATCCCACAAACTACCTCCTTCTTATTATCATGGTCAAAACTATGTATTCCTTCATCTCTTCACTAACTTTACTTCCTCCTATCTTGTACCTTCTATCAAGATACGAACACCAAACACTCTTAGGAATTCCCTTTCCCAAGGCTCACACTACCACACATACACACTTTCCCCCTAACACAATAGTACCCTCTCTCCACCCTGCAAAAACTCCAGGTCTCTATAAAACTCATCTAACCCTTCACTACCCTAGCTCAACCAAAAATAAATCTCACCTCAAATTACTATGCAAACTCCATAGATTTCTAGAGCACCTAAAACAATGCATTACCCAACATGGTGACATTCACCCGAATCCAGGTCCTACCACCAATCATGATTCTGTCACCTCAACATTACCCCAAGCTCCTACTAACTCCCTCCTCATCTTTCACCTTAACCTGAGAAGCATAAACAATAAAGTACATAGCTTACATGCTATGATAGCCACACTCCCAGATATCTTGTGCCTATCAGAAACATGGCTCAAACCTGCCACAAAGGATGAAGAAATTCTCCCACCTGGCTATAATATCTTAAGGATGGATCGAATAACCAAAAGGGGCGGAGGAATAGCTGTAATGTTTAAGAACAGATTTAACATCATTAGGAACCCACTGCATCCTCCCCAGGTCTCTAACACTGAACTTATTGCACTAAAGATTTGCATTAACACCCAAAAATGCATCAATCTTGTTGTAATCTATATTCCACCAGGGAAGAACCTTGAAAACCTAGAGCAAACCCTAAGTTGGTTAGCCACCAACTACCCTCAAGAAACTATAGCACTGGGGGATTTCAATATTGACTGGTCCCACTGCTCCACCAACCCAAATCCCCACCCAATCAATCTATATGGCTTCTCCCAAAATATTACATCTCCAACTAGAATTGGTAATATTCAGCAAAAAGAGAGCACGATTGACTGGATTCTCACCAATAAAGATCTGAACAACTATACCACTGGTACCCTCCCTAATGACCTTAGTGACCACCTTGTCACTTACATTTTAAATCACAAACTTTCTTGTACCAATCCGCCCTTATACAAACTTGTTAGAAATAGAAAAAAGTTTAACCCAGAATTATTCCTTGCGGAACTAAAATCCTGCAATTGGTCTATCCTAAATACTCTACCCCTAGCCGAGTGCGTGTCATACTTCAATGACACATTCTTAAACATTCTCCACTCTCATGCCCCAAATCGGCAAATTAGAACCAAAGACCGCATAGCTCCCTGGTTAACAAGAGAAACCAAAACAAAAATTAAACTCCGCGACCAGGCTTGGCACAAATGGAGAGCTACCAAAACCCCCCTAGACCGTATTTTATTTCAACAACTAAGAAACTCTACGAAATCGGACATAACTCGAGACAAAAAACAGTATTACTGTCACCTCCAGGACAAACACCAGAATAACCCAAAAAAGTTCTGGGCTGGTTTTAATAACCTCCTCCATCCTGGTAAATCAACTACCCAACCCCTGAGAATCTCACTGGTCAAGAACCAGAAGTGGTAGCCAACACCTTTAACACTTTCTTTACTAAGACCATCCAGTCCTTAGCCAATCATCTACCTACCTCTTCCCCCTCCTCTACTCTTCCTGATGACACACCTCCTCTCTCCTTTAACTTACAACCAGTTTCTACCTCCTATATTCGTACCCTATTAAAAAAACTGAAACCGTCCACCCTAGCGGCCGATCGCCTCCCAGCGGAATACCTACAAATATCGTCTGATGTCATTGCCTATCCTATATCAATCCTGATTAATAGATCTATAACTGAGGCTACCATCCCCCCTATTTGGAAAATTTCATACATCATTCCACTTCATAAGGGAGGTTCCTCCACAGAAATATCTAACTATAGACCCATTGCAATATTGTCTCCAATAGCTAAAATAATGGAACGGTGTGTTCACAAACAACTCCTACACTACCTCACCCTCAATAATCTCCTGTCTATAACCCAGCATGGCTTCCGCCCCCACCATAGTACAACCACTGCCCTCCTCTCCTGTGTCGACTCAGTCAATAGTAACCGTAACAACATCCTCTGCTCTCTTTCTCGACCTATCGAAAGCTTTCGATATGGTTAACCACCAGCTATTACTACACACCCTACAAATCCTCCATCTTGACAACTCAGCCCTAAGCTGGTTTAAGGATTACCTCACTGGCAGGCAACAAGCAGTCCAATGGCAAAATAGTCTATCTCACCTGCTCTCAAACAACATTGGTGTTCCACAGGGCTCCATACTTGGTCCCCTTCTTTTCTCTGTTTTCATAAATGATCTCCACACAGTCATCCCCAGAGCCACCTGCATTCAATATGCAGATGACTCAACCCTGATCTGTTCTGATCGGTCTCTTCAGAATCTCCAAGCAGCCACCCAACAATGTTTCACTAAAGTTGAAAAATGGTTCTCCGAGCGAAAACTCATACTCAACCGACTAAAACCAAGTTACTTCTATTTTTCCCCACATCCACCAATCCACTACCCCAAGAACCCCCCCCCCCCGACAATCCGAGGTCCTTCTTTGTGGAATCCTTTAATGGCACCATCATTGAGCCCGTCCCCTGTACCAAACTATTAGGTGTCACTATTGACCACAAGCTTAAATTCGACATGCACATTGCCCAAACCATTAAGTCAGTTAACAAGAAACTTGGCTCTATGTACAGAATCAAGAACTTTCTCACTCCTCATGCTAAATTAACCATTGCTCGAACCCATCTCCTTTCCACCTTACTATATGCCTCACCGATACTATCATTCCTCAACAAACGTGAGCTTAATAACCTCTCTACCACCTACCATCATATTGCCAGATTTGTAACAGGCACACCCTATCGTACCCACCATTGCCTCAACCTCAAGAAACTAGGCTGGCTGGAACTGCCCAATCTTCTTAAACTAAACCAACTCACCGAAGCATTCAAAATAATTAATCAACCAGAGAAAACCCCCTCGCTTAGCAAAATCCTGACCCCCTACACCAACTTAAGTAGCCTTTGATCCTCAAACAGTATTTTGATACTAACCATCAAATCTAATAACAAGGGCGGCGATGAACTCCATTGGAAAGCTATGGAATTCCCTTCCCAACAACCTCAGGCTCATGACCTCACTCAATCTATTCAAAACTAATCTCAGAGAATTACTTAAGTCTCAATGGTTATGCCCATGTTCCAACCCTGACTAATCCCAATAGGTCTATCAGTACCTAATCTCTCTTCTGCCTCTCAAGCTTTATCTAGTACTTTTCTACCTCTACATGTATCTGTCATATGATCATCTTAAAAAATCCCTACCAAACTATCAGCTCGGATATTTAGATGTTATTCGTGTTATTATTATATTAATGTAGTTTATTGTATCTAATTGTTTGGTGATACTACTGTTAAATGTGGGAGCTTTTCTCCCCGGGCCTCTACTGAAAAAGGACATGTATCCAGCTAGACTAGCCCGGTCAACAAATGTAAAATAAAATAAAATAAATAAAAATATTAAGGCCTTTACTGCTAAAAATCCTACCCCTTCTGATAGAGATTCCAGGGCGCTGGATAGATGGGGTAAGAAGGTTTACACAGCAACCTTGGCAATCAGGGCTTTAAACTTTCAATTTCATATGCTTAAATATCAACAGCATATCATGGGACTGCTTAAACAGAAAATTATGTTAATTTCTGACTGTGTGGAAAATAGCGATTTACAGGATTTATTGCATTCAGCTGAACAAGTTGGAAAACATACTTTGCAATGTGGTTTTGATTGTTTGGAGGCCTCTTGCAGGGCTGCTGTAACTGAGTCTGTGCTAAGAAGGCATGCTTGGTTCAAAGAGCAAACTCTGCCTGATCAAGTTAAAGCAAAATTGTTGGATGCTCCTTCACAACAGGACCATCTCTTTGGTAATAAGGCGGAAGAAGTTTTAAAAAAGATGCAAAATAAAGCTAAATCTATGCAAACTGTGAAAGATTTCTTACAAGTGCAACCACCAAGATTTAGTAGGCACTGGCCTGCTAAGAACTGGTCCTTTCCAGTTCCTTCGAGAGCCACTCAAGTCAAACCCAGACTTTCCAAAGGCTCCAGGTTTCAGTCACAAGGGACTTTTAGAACAAAACAATCGGGTGCCTCCTCCTCCAAATCTGGAAACAACAAGGCCCCTCCCTATGGTAAGCAGTCTCAATGACTTCCCTTTACACTTACCAAGCACTTAGCTTTTAGCTGCCCCTTTGGGGGGAAAACTGGCACTTCATGCAAGAAACTGGCAACTTATAACCCAGGACAAATGGATTTTAAATATAGTATCCCAGGGTACAGATTTCATTTCCACACTTTGCCAATCCCAAACGGATGGCCAGACCTGCCCCCAAATCAGTGGGCAGAGGCCCAGAAACAAGTACTGTCTCTCATGAACAATGGGGGCTATTCAACCAGTACCAGAAGAGGAAAAAGGACAAGGTTTCTATTCAAGACTTTTCCTGGTACCCAGAAAAGACAAATCATGGCATCCAATTCTGGACTTAACTACTCTAAACACATTTCTGGACATTCCAAACTTCAAGATGCTGACTCTTCAACGGTTACTTCCTCTGCTAGGCAAAGATGCTTGGTTGGTAACTCTAGACTTAAAAAAAGAGGCTTACCTGCATATCCCAATCCGGGAATCTTGCAGAAGATACCTCCACTTCAAAGCAGGCTACTTGCTTTACCAGTTCTCTGCACTTCCCTTTGGCTTATCTACTGTGCCCAGGGTCTTCACAAAGTGCCTGGCTCCAGTAATTGCATTTTGCAGGCAAAGAAATATTCAAATATATCCATACTTGGACGATTGTCTAATTCAGGCAGAAAACAAGGACATTCTTCTAAAACATCTGGTGTTTGTAAAAAGGCTTCTAACTTGTCTAGGGTACACCATAAACGAAAAGAAATCGCAACTGGTACCCTCTCAAAAAATTACATTCCTGGGTGGAAGCTTGAATACAACAGTCCAGATGGCTTACCTTACGCCAGAAAGGCAAATTAATTTGGTAACCTACTTCAAACAGGTAGCCACAAAAACCCTGCTATCTGCAAGACAAATTCTGCAACCCTTGGGGTTCATGGCCTCCTGCATTCTTCTAATTCCATATGCAAGACTGCATATGAGGAAACTTCAGTGGTACTTAAAATGTTTATGGAGTTAACATTGTCACAGCCTGGAAACAATGATTCCCTATCATACCTTGCCTGCAACTAGAGTTCCTATGGTGGGCAGAGGCCTGCCACCAAAACAAGGGACTTATATTCACTCCACCACCTGCCGACCAAACCCTAACTACAGACGCATCAGACTATGCTTGGAGGACTCATCTGGCAGGGAAGTGCATTCAGGGCAAATGGAACCCAAATCAAATGCACCTTCATATCAATCAAAAAGAGATGCTAGCTGTACAGAATGCACTGACAACCTTCAAGGACTACCTTCATCCAGGACAATTAATGATAAAGACAGACAACACCACAGTTATGTGGTACAGAAACAAGCAGGGGGGTACACATTCCTACCCCCTTTGCAGACTAGCCATGACATTGTGGAACACAGCCTTGACCTATCAATAAAACTACAAGCTCAATTCCTGCCAGGAAAGCTGAATACTCTGGCAGACATACTAAGCAGAAATATCATGGACCCACATGAATGGAAACTGGAACCACGGATTTTTAACATGTTGACATGCAAATGGGGGAGTCTGGACATAGATCTTTTTGCCTCACCCCAGAACTATCAGTTGGACAAATTCTGCACAAGAACTCATCACAAAAAAAGCCTGGAAAGTGGATGCTGTATCATTCAGCTGGAAAAACCTATCAGTCTGTGCTTTTCCCCCTCTTGCTCACCAGAGTTTTACTAAAAGTGACAGGACAAACCAAAAATGATTTTGATTGCTCCAGACTGGCCTCACCAACACTGGTACCCACTCCTGCGCAGTGCGTCACACCTTCCACCGTGGCACCTGCCTCAGACACCTTACTGTCTCAGCAGAACAACCAAGTTCTGCACACTCGGCTCCAAACTTTGAATCTTGCAGCGTGGCTAATCACCTAAATTCACCCTTAGCATCCCTCAGCAAACCTGTGATGGATGTCATTTTGGAGGCAAGAAGGCCTAGTGCTAGAAAATCTTATGCTGACAAATGGAAACAATTCTGTGCCTGGAACCAGTCACAAGGAATAAGCACAGCAGTGCCCTATATTCCTCAGATTTTACAATACTTAACTGACATGCTTCACAAGGGCCTGTCCTTTTCTTCCATAAAAATCCATGCCTCTGCCATTTCAGCTCATTACAACACAGAACCTCCCCTCTTCTCTCATTCTCTGCTAAAGCAGTATCTCAGAGGGGCCAAAAACTTAAGAACACCCAGGAGAGCTCCAACCCCTGCCTGGGACCTCAATTTTGTATTGGAAAAACTCACTCACCATCCTTTCGAGCCAGCTGCTACTGCAGACTTAAAATTTCTCTCCTGGAAAACAGCTTTCCTTTTAGCAGTCACTTCAGCTAGAAGGATTTCCGAATTACAGGATCTTATGGCTCTTAATCAGACTGTTCATTTGCCAACTTCCTTTCCCAAACCACAAAACAAGGGGGAGCGGATTCTGCAATCATTGGATGTACAAAGACAACTCAGATTTTACTTAAACAGGACAAAATCTCTAAGAAAATCTGAACAACTACTGTTGGCATTTGCTGCAGAGGCAGAGGGAAAGGCTATTTCAAAGCAGACTACTTCTAAATAGATAAGCCATTGTATTAGTTTCTGCTATATGCACCATGGTAAAACTATCCCCCAGGGGATCAGATCTCATTCCACCAGGGCTGCATCTACTTCTACAGCCTTTCTCAGAGGTGTTCCTACCAGTGACATTCTAGAAGCTGCTACCTGGAGCTCAGTTCATACGTTCAAACATTACCATTTGCCTTTCTTCTCTAATTCCATAGCTGGTTTTGCCACTGCTGTCCTGCAGGGCCTTATAGCTGGTCGTAATGCTGTATAAATCCATCCTCCCAACTATAGCTTTGGGAATCTACCCAAATGTAATGACTGCAATGGTGAAACACGAAGAACATAGTACAGTTGTGTACACTTACCATAAATGTAGATGTTCGAGTGTATTCACTGTTGCAGTCCTGTTTACCCTCCCTCCAACCCCCTATTTTTCTCTTACTATACCTCTACTTTCCTTTACTATGCTTAAAAGCCTTTTTGGTGTATTTGCTTTTGTTTGGAGGTATATTTTTGTTTTTTTAATTACTTAAATATTTAGCTCCCCATTTGGGGGGCACCTGACATCTGGGGCAAGAAAAACTGATGTAATGGCGTTTATGTTTTATACCCCTGACGACCTGACATCATGGAAGAAGGGACAGCAACCGGTACAGGACCCAAGGCTTTGTTAATCAGACCGACTAAGGGTAACCTGCCAACAGATTACCCAAATGTAATGACTGCAGCAGTGAATACACTCGAACATCTACATTTATGCAAGTGTACACAACTGTACTTTTCGTTCCTCGTCATTTACATCCACTTTGGTGTGGTTGGACATGGTGCCAGCAGAGCTGGGGTCAGATATCGATGTTACAGAGCTTAATTGCATCTTCCTGTAGAACACCTGCACAGCCTCCAATGGTGTTGGTTCCAGCCCCAAACATGCTACCGTCTGTGCCTCAACTTGTTCATCAAACATCCAAATGTCAGAGCAGGCCAGCTAGCCTCAAATAGTGTGTGCAGGTTCACTTAGAATCCTCTGAGCAGTCTGATTCTTTTCCCTAGATGTTCCCAGAAAAAGGACATGCAACTGCTCTGGTGACATAGAGGAATAAAGCCCTGACTATGACCCTGGCAACCCAGGTCCCTTTAGCGTCCCTCATGACTGGCTGGAGGGGAGGGATAGGGGGTAGCCATTCCAGGGTGTGTGGGTGGTTCTGTGGGCATCTGCAGTGACAGTTCTGGTGGAGGCTGGGGATGCTACAAAGTGTAGGTGTGCCTAAAGAGGGAAATAGGGTGGAGGTGAGGTTGAGCTGCTGCCCAGGTGGGCCAGCGCACCTAACATATCCATTACACACCCACCCCTCTGGCATATCATTGAGGCTGTGTACTGAAGCAAACACTTGAAAACTAAATAAAAACAAATAAATCCAAACGACTTTGGCGTCCACACACTAGTTTAATTTTGAAGCGCTTTTCGTCTGCTTCTAGGCAGACTTCATCAGAAAATACACGTACCAAAATCTAACTTCATTAAATAACATAATCACCAAAAAGAGCGGGATAATAAAACAATCAACAAGTAAGTTAAAACAATCAAACAGCCCTTCAAAAAAGTTGGCTGAATCACCTCTAATACATAAAAGAAAACAATAAAATAATACATGTTAAAAATAAACTCTACGTAATAGTAGAAAAATACACTCAAACACTACTTTACTAAGTAACAATAAACCATAATCTAAAAACAGATTACAATTTCACAAGCTGATATGGTAATTTAAAATGATACAATTAGCTAACTAAGCAGAACAGTTGTGCTCTTACTTCAAAGTTACCTCTCTAAACACCTGACTTTTAAAATACTGCTGATTGAACAAGCCTCGTTCAAACAAAGTACATTACAAGCATCCAATTTGATTTGCCATTTCAGTTCTAGTTCCTCTAGTTTAAAGGCAAACGGGCCACCCCAAAAATCACGGTTAATGCTGTCAATAACCAGAAATTTAAAGTGATGGTTGTTAAAGATAGAAATATGCTTAGCAAGCGCATTGTCTGCTTTGTTGCGACTTGTAGCATAAACATGCTCATACATCCTATCACTGAGCCTGCGCTCCGTTTTTCCTACATAGCATGCAGAGCAACACATACACTTAAGTACACAACTTCCCTTGAGTTACAAATGAATTTACCTTGTACATGATATTTATAACCATTAACTGTAAATGAACTGGTTACATCGACATATTTGCAAAAATTGCAAGACTCACATTTCACCATACCTGGCATTTTAACTATTCTAACAGCAGTATTTTCTAACAATTCTTTCAGATTCCTACCACGTTTGAATACAACTTTTGGGTGTTCACCAAGTTTGTTCAGAAATACCTGGTTACATCTAAACAACCCCCAGTTTTTCTTAATAATGTTAACACAGGAACTACTCTGTATACTAAATGTAGTTATAAAACTATTACAACTTGTATTTTCGAACCCTTGAAATGAATCTTTAATTTCTTTAGATAACTGAGCCAGATCACCAGTTGAAGTACCTTCTAAAATTTATCTTTTCCCAACCAAAATTGGCTCAAACATATTATTAGCTCTTTTTGTTTTAACTTCCCCCATCAATGCATCCAATAAAGGTTCAGGATAACCTCTATGTGAAAAGGCTGTTTTCAAAAAATCATATTCTTCTTGGAAATCCTCATCTTGAGTAGAAATTCATGCAGCCCTAACAAGTTGGCCTTTTATGACTGCCCTTTTCTGATGGAAGTGGTGGCAGCTAGAGAAATGAAGAAACATGTTTGAGTAGGTGTTTTTCCTAAATATTTTTGCCGTGTAACAGTTCAACTACATTTTTAGTGAGCCAAATGTCTAAATAGGAAATAGCCACAGAGTTGAAATTTGACGTAAATTGTAAAAATTCAGTTGAACTATTGAAACTATCCAGTAATGAACTCGCCATCAGTTCATCACCTTTTAATAAAACAGAAATGTCATCAAGGTATCTCGTGTAGTACGCTACAAGTTCAACATAAATGTCCCTTTTAAACACGAACTCTGATTCCCAATACACCATGACAAGGTTGGCTACACTTGCCCCACATAGGGACCCCATAGCCAACCCTACCTTTTGTAGGTAAAATTGTTGGTTAAAGGTGAAATAATTGTTGGATAAAACCAAATCCAGCAATTCCATCACCAACAAAATGTCTTTGCATGGGGCTTCATGTTTCAACATCATATGAGCAACCCACTCAATTCCAATTTGGTGCGGGATGCATGCATATAGGTCCTTGACATCGATTGTTAAAAAATTGTAACTAGGATCGAACTCTAAAGTATTAATTTTGGCCAAAAATGACCAAGAATCCTTACATACGTGTACTTCAAGGGCCACATACTTCTGTAACATAGAATCAATAACGTTGGCACATGCATAAGTGGGTGAGCCACGGATATCCACAAGTGGCCTCATAGGGGGATTTATGAGGTCCTTGTGTATCTTGGGAATACCAAATAAATGTGGTAATACTGGAAACAATGTAGTCATATAGTTCAGTAAAACTTGGTCAATGCGACCCTCAATAAAAAGGTCATTGATACAGGATTTGACTAAACCATGCGCTGTGTTGACTTCAGATCTAGAACTAATTTGGTAAGCTTCATTACTAAGTAACTCCAACATTTGGTCAGTTTAATTGTCTGTATCAAACACTACTAAACCCCCTCCTTTGTCGGGTTTGCATACCCATATTTCTTGTGAATGAATAAAGCTGATCAAATCGCGTTCATCATTAACAATTATACGCTTACTCTTATTACATGGCCTTTGTTCAGCCATATATCTAAAATCTAATTCACATAAGGAGTCAAATGTTTGTAATTGACTATGACAATACATTGGTATTGAATAATGTTTTTTCACTCTTGACTACAAAAATCGAGTCTATTTGTACAAGACTCTATCAACTAGACCAAAATCAGTGGGCACTACAGAATTTATTACCAGGGTACTCAAACCTTTTACAACCAGGTTCTGCGAACCCTGGGGGCAGTAATTGCCACAAACAAGGTGTACTTGCTTCACGCTGTATGTCCGGGAACAGAATTGAAGGAAGTCAGCAGGAGGCGGTTACTGGTAATGGTCAATTCGACACCAGCACTCCGCCACCAGCACAAAGAGTTATTGAAAGACTGTTGGATACTACTAGCGTAGTAGGCATGCAGCCGCTTAACCAGTTGTCTCAAGGATCAGCAGTTACCTCTGGTTTGTTAGGAGCTGCTGTGAGACGAGTGGATGTAGTTTCTCTTAATAACCGTCCTAGCGACTTTCCGGTTATGTCATCTTGGATTTTGGACAGCTTTTCGTTAACTAAAACTAACCCGGTTGGGTTTGCACAGGACAATTCAACTAGAGACAATGATGTTCCAACTGTCTCAAACATAGTAAGTAATTTAAAATTACTTGACACTCACTCAAATTGAAGAAAACACAACTGGAGATAGCTTATTTTAATGAATGTTTAAAACAGAAAGTGATCCCGAAGGGTTTACGGAGATCTCAATACCCAATGGGCCAGGTAAAAGATTCACCTTTACACAAGGAGCTCATACAGCTCTTTGACTGACAAGGGTTCGAATTGTTAGAGCTCGTGATAAAACATTACTCAGTCTTGGTCAATGATATTTCTAATGTAGTGTTGGAACTTGATAAGAGGAAGACTTAGAATTTATCAGATATAAATTTGAGTACACTAGGGTTTTTTCAAGTATCGAACAACATATGTTGAAGCTTAAAAATAATAAAAGCAAGAAACTTGTAAGAGACTGTAAGGCATACAATCAAGGTGCAGCGTACCCTCCACCTCCAATAGCTCAAATTTGGCAACCTAGGGTTAACTATGTGTATGACAACAGTAACTTTCAAAAAGAAAATGCTCCTAGTGATGGTCAGCAACCTCCACTTACTAACACTTTAAATCGTGTTTCTGAGCCGGCAGGCTCTAGTACCAACACAAAGGATGTCCTTCAAGAATGCAACTGCAGTCATAACATATGGGTTGTCCTGCCTCAGGCAGCCCTCGGTCGGCCGGATTCCAAAGTCTGGGTCCGGCGTCGGCCGGAGTCGCCTCCACTCCGACGTCAGAACGGCTGGAGTATAAAGGCAACGGCCAACGCCATCTTCTTCAGTCTTTCTTGCCGCGCGGTGCCCGAAGCAGAAGCAGTTCGCAAGTGCCGGTCGGTCAGCTCTTGTGTTTTCAGTACCGAAGTCATCTAAAAGCTAAGTACCTCGTTGGGGAACATTTTTTCTTGCCTCAGCCGATGTCAGAACAAATTGAGAAAGTTAATAATTGATGTCCTTCAAGAATGCAACTGCAGTCATAACATATGGGTTGTCCTGCCTCAGGCAGCCCTCGGTCGGCCGGATTCCAAAGTATGTCAGAACAAATTGAGAAAGTTAATTGTTTGTCTTGTGGTAAACAAATACCTCATAAGGACTTCCATTCTTACTGCCTTCCTTGCCTGGGCCCAGACCACGACGTCTCGGCCTGTGCTGCCTGTGCTTGCTTTAATAAGCGCACTCACAGGCGCCGGGCAGAATTTGCCGAAGACTTTTTCGGTGAATCTTTCGCGTATATCATGCCGTCGGATCAACCAACAACTCAGCCTATCAAAAAACGAAAGGACCGGGACCAACATCCTCGGCCCGCGTCCACCACCGATGCAACTTCTAAACCCTCCGCTAGTGCTTCGGTCCCTTTGGAAGCGGTAATTCAACCGCTCCAGGCTGACGACACACGTTAACACGTCCTTCGGTCTCTGAGACCTCTCCGGTGCCGGTTGTTGATTTTCCTCCGGAAACCGAAGTTCTGGATCTACCCGACACCATTCCTGTAGACAAGGTTACTTCTGCACGTGGGGCTGCAAGGCCTCCTTTATCCATGTCCATCAAGGCCTTTGCACGTGCTAAGGCCGCCAGCCAGGCCAAGGCCCATCCTAAACCTGCTGCTCAGGCCCCTTCTTCTGATAAACAGATCATGTCTCTTGCTGCAGATCTTATTTCTTTTATCAGGGGGTCTCAGCCTCACCCAGACAGAGGTTCTCAGCCACCTGCAGAGAAAAGGCCCAGAACTGAGCAGGCTGACAACCTCTCTTCAGATGAAGCCTCTGGGGATTCTGAGCATTCAGGTATCCAAGAAGAATCCTTCCAGGCCTATGAGGACTCTGATGCTGAGGAATCAATTCCCTCTGCCTCCCCTCCAGAGGATTTCTCGTTTGGTGAAGTCCTGCACTCTGAGGGAACATTTTAAATGGCAGGGTCAGGAATTCTCTGATTCCAGGAAAAGGCTACGTACCTTCCTCAAGCTTCCCCAGCACAGACCTTTAGCTATTCCTCCAGTTATGGATGTTTTGGATGATGTTTTCTCTGACTCCAGTGCTAACCCTGATTCTCTCCCCCCTGCTCCTGTCAAGCCAGATATTATAGGGTCCCTGACACTCACAAACATCTCTTTAAGGCCCACTGTGTGGATCTAGAAACTATTTCACAGGGCCCCAAGGGAGTGGCTACTTCCACTGCCAAGAATCCACTGCCAGTGGATAGGGAAGCTAGGTCCCTGGAGAGATGGGGTAAAAAAGTTTATACCTCTACTACCCTAGCCATGAGGTCACTTAACTGCCTTTTTCATATGTTTCAGTACCAGGATTTTTTACTGGATGATTTACAGAAAAAGCTAGCCTCTCCTGAGCCTATTGATAGAAAAGCATTGCAGAATCATATACATAATACTCAGCAGGTTAACAATCATTTTCTTCAGTGTGGTTATGATGCATTGGAGGCTTCATGTAGGGCAGCTATGACTGGGGCTGTGATACGTAGACATGCTTGGTTAAAAGATCAGCCATTGCCAGACCATGTTAAAGTAAAGTTACTTGATGCACCTCTGGAAAAACAGAAGCTTTTTGGTGCTAATGCACAAGATGTGTTGAAATCCATTGAGGAAAAAGCTAAGTCAGTACAGACAGTCAAGGATTTCCTCCAGGTTCAGCCACCCAGATTCAGCAGAAACTGGCCTTCAAAGAATTGGTCCTTCCCAGACTCTGACAAGTTTCAAAGGGAAAAACAGGCGTGCCGAGGTAGAGGACAATACCGAGGATCCTACAGGGCCAATGGCAACCTCAAATCAAAGAAGTGGCAGGCAGCCCAGCTGCACCACAAGGACAATCACAATGACTTGACTTTCATACCGCCTACAAAGGCTCAAAGAGAAGCACCTTTGGGGAAAATTATCCTTATTCTCAAAAAACTGGCATATCTTAACCAAGGACAACTGGATTCTGGATTTAATAGACAAGGGTTACAGATTCCACTTCCATATTTTACCAATAAGACAAGGCATGCCAAACCTGCCACAGCATCAAAGGGCAGAGGCACTCACTCAAGTTTCAAAGCTGTTAAGTATAAAAGCAATAGAAAGGGTTCCTCCTCAGGAACAAGGCCAGGGATTTTATTCAAGACTGTTCCTTGTTCCAAGAAAAGAAAACAAATGGAGGCCTATACTGGACTTGTCTACTCTAAATACTTTTCTCATTGTACCAAAGTTCAAAATGCTGACGTTGCAGCAACTCCTTCCCATGCTGGGCAAGGGGTCTTGGTTGGTCACTCTGGACCTCAAGGAGGCATACCTGCATGTCCCAATCAGACAAAGCTGCAGAAGATACCTCAGATTTCTTGCAGGGACAGAGCATTATCAATTCTCAGCATTGCCGTTTGGCTTATCTACTGTGCCCAGAGTGTTCACGAAATGCCTGGCATCAGTAGTGGCACACTGCAGACTCCAGGGGATTCAAATATACCCCTACCTGGACGACTGCCTCATACAAGCAGACAACAAACAAACCTTAATAGCAAACTTGGACTATGTCATTCAACTACTGCAGGCCTTGGGATACACAGTCAACATACAGAAATCAAGACTACTGCCATCCCAACAGATTATTTTCCTAGGAGCCAAACTGGACACAGAAACACAAATGGCCTACCTCACAGAGGAAAAACAACAGCAGTTACCAGAGTACTTCAAAGGCCTAGCAAAGCTCTCCCAGCTGACTGCAAGGAAAATCCTGCAGGCCCTGGGGTTCATGGCATCTTGCATTCTTCTGATACCTTTGGCAAGACTTCATATGAGAAAGCTGCAATGGTACTTAAAAAGCTTATGGTCCCAACACAGCCAAAGCCTAGAGGACGTAATCCCACTCATTCCATGTCTGCAAAAAGAATTTGTGTGGTGGGCTCAAGCAAGTCAGTTAAACAAAGGCATGTCTTTCAACAGACCTCAAGCAGGTCAAATGATTACAACAGACGCCTCAGATCATGGATGGGGGGCGCACATGGAGGGCAGATGCATTCAAGGTCTATGGACACCAAGGGAAAGACATCTTCTCATAAACCAAAAAGAGATGTTGGCAGTGATACATGCAATCGAGACTTTCGAAAAATCACTACAACAAGGACATTTGCTAATAAGGACAGACAACACCACTGTCATGTGGTATATAAACAAGCAGGGAGGCACTCATTCTTATCCCCTCTGCAGACTAACAATGATTCTCTGGGAAAAATCCCTGAGTCTGGAGATACATTTGCAATCCCAGTTTGTGCCAGGCAAGGACAATGTACTGGCGGAAAAGCTGAGCAGAAATTTCTTGGATCCACACGAATGGATGCTGCATCCTCACATTTTCTCACAAATAACAAAGACATGGGGAAGACCGGACGTAGATCTCTTTGCTTCTCACATGAATCATCACCTGGAAAAGTTCTGCACAAGGACCCACCATCCTCTAGCCTGGAAAATGAGAAGTTATGTACCTACCATAACGTTCCATGTTAGTTGTCGTCTCTCGCCTTCTTTCTTGCTTGATGGATCGGCTCCGACTCGGCACTTGCTAAGCTCGAGAGTCACTTTTACCAGCTCGAGGCAGCCCCATATCCCATGATGCAAGGTGGTAAGTACCCAGATCTCGTTTGATGACAATAGGCAATAACACCTAGCATAAATAACTTCCAAAAGGAAGAAAGAAGGAGAGAAAAAAGCCTGAAGGATGGTAGGAGGACCTGCACTGTATGGTCTTCAGAAGCATACTTCCCTGTAGAGAGAAAGGTCTGTCCAGGCCTGGGGGAAGGAGGGAGGGTCGCAAGAAAGAAGGCGAGAGAAGACAACTAACATGGAACATTATGGTAGGTACATAACTTCTCAATGTTAAGTTGTCAATCTCGCCTTCATTCTTGCTTGATGGGACCGCGTCCCTAGCACCTCTATCCTGGGCGGCTCAATGGAACAGACTCTTGAGAACTGTAGAGCCAAAACTGGCTCTGTCCCTGGAGGCCAAATCCAATTTGTAATGGGAAACAAATGTATGAGGAGTGGCCCAAGTGGCTGCTGCACAAATAGTGTCTAATGGAAGTCTAGCTTGAAAAGCTGTGGAAGTGGCTAAGCTTCTGGTTGAATGCGCTTTAGGTTTCGAGCACAGATGTTTTCCCCTGAGCTGATAAATTTCAGAGATGACCGAAGAAAGCCATCTAGATAAGGTCACTTTTGAGACAGGAAGGCCTTTCTTGTTATCAGCATAAGAAACAAAGAGCTGATCGGATTTCCTGAATTGTTTTGTTCTGTCCAAATAATATCTGAGTTGGCGGTGGACATCAAGATAATGTAATTTTTGTTCCGATCTGTTTGAATAGTTTGGGAAAAATACAGGAAGATCAATAGCCTGATTCAAATTAGTCTTTGAGGCGACCTTAGGCAAAAAGGTCGGATTAGTTCTCAATGATACTCTGTCTTTGTGGAAGACTAAATAGGGGGGGCGAACAGATAGAACATGAAGTTCAGACACCCTCCTAGCCGATGTAATAGCAACCAGGAATAAAGTTTTCCATGAAAGAAATTTCAGGGAACATGAAACAGCTGGCTCGAAGGGAGGAAGAATCAAGGATGTCAGCACTAAATTTAGGTCCCATTGAGGAGGAGGACTCCTGATTGGAGGTTTCAGGAGAAAAATTCCTTTCAAGAAGGCTCTACAAAGCCTGTGGGACATAATGTTGTGCTCTGCGAACCCGACATGAAAGTTCGAGATAGCAGCCAACTGAACTTTGACCGTGGAAGAAGAGGAGCCCGCATGAAAGATTTCCGCTAAGAAATCCAAAACTGCTTGTACTGGAGCAGTAAAGGGATCAATATTTTTGGCTTTTGCCCAATAAGAAAAACGTTTCCATTTGCTAGTATAAATCCTCCTGGTAGAGGATTTTAAGGAAGCTACTATGATGTCTCTAACAGGATTAGAGATCATAGGAATCCTGGCTAAGGAAGGAAGTGGAGCAACCATGCTGTGAGGTTGAGAGAAGGGATAGACTGGTGCAGCTGACCCGATTGGTGAATCAGAAGGTCTGGCACTGGGTCCAGATGCCACGGCTGCACCAAAAGGTGACGATGGAGGAACGGAAACCAAATTTGTCGAGGCCAATAAGGAGCAATGAGAATCATTTTGGCTCTCAAAACGGTGGCTTTCTGGATTACTTGTGGAATCAGAGGAAAGGGAGGAAAGGCATAAAGAAGTCCCTGGGGCCAATCCTGGGTCAGAGCGTCTCTGGGGGGATGGCCTGGCAGTGGGAAGAGAGAGAAGAAGTCTGGGCATTTGCTGTTTTGGGGAGTAGCAAAAAGATCGCAACATGGGCGGCCCCATTCTAGAAAAATCTCCTCCACTATAGATTGTTTGAGAGACCACTCGTGAGGCATGAGAATAGCTCTGCTCAATCTGTCCGCTAAAATGTTGGTTTTCCCAGGGATATGCGTTGCTACCAGAAACCGATGAGAGGAGATCGCCCATTGCCAAAGTCTGAGCGCTTCTCGACACAAGGGGTAGGACTTGGTTCCGCCCTGTTTGTTGATATACCATACTACAGACATGTTGTCTGTGTGGACTGCAATTGTCCCCAAGGGAAGAAAGTCGTTGAGGGCTTGCAACGTTAAAAGCACTGCTCTCATCTCTAGGACATTTATGTGCAGGTGGTATTCGAACGGTTGCCACGTCCCATGAACCATCCTGCCCTGATAATGCCCCCCCCCCACCCGATCAGGGAGGCATCCGTAGTGACAGTGGCTACCGGGGCTGGGGGTACAAAGGGTCTGCCTTGGTGAATCTGGGGAGAAGTAATCCACCAAGAAAGATGATTCTTGCAAATCTGTCACCAGTATTTGGTGACGCATCGGAAGTTGTTGGTAAGACCACTGAGTGAACAACATCCACTGAAGAAGGCGCATATAGAAGCGGGCCAGGGGAAGAAGGGTAATGGCCGCAGCCATGAGGCCCAACACCTTTAGAACCATTCTTGCTTGTACTTTCTTGCTGGCTAGGATGATTCTCACATGACTTTGTATACCTGAGATTCTTTAGTCTGTGAGGGTAGCTAACATCCGAACAGTGTTTAAGTTTGCGCCTATGAAAGTAATAGACTGGCAGGGCAATAAGGAGGATTTTCCGTAGTTGATCGAGATGCCCAATTGAGTGCAAAGATTTATTGTGTAATCCCTGGCTTGAAGAAGCTGATGCCTGGTGGTGGCTGAAAGGAGCCAGTCGTCGAGATACGGAAACACCTGGAATACTTGACGTCCCAGGTGAGCCGTGACCACTGCCATACATTTGGTGAACACTCTGGGGGCTGTAGTGAGACCAAAGGGCAGGGCTCTGAATTGGAAATGACTGGACCCCAGCCGAAAGCGGAGAAACCTTCTGGAGCGTCTGTGAATTTTTATGTGATAGTACGCATCCTGAAGATCTATTGAGCACATCCAGTTGTCCTTCTGTAAGAAGGGCAGAATTGACTGAAGTGTGACCATTCGGAATCTTGTCTTTCTCACAGACTTGTTGAGTCTGCTGAGATCCAATATTGGTCTCCAGTCTCCCGTCTTTTTGGGGACCAAAAAGAACCTTGAGTAGATTCCGGGCTCTGAATGGTCTGTTGTAACTGGCTGAATGGCTCTTTTTTGTAGAAGTTTTAATACTTCTAACTCTGCAATTTCCCTTAGACCGGGTGGTACATCTGGAAGGGAATTTGAGTGAGAGAAGGGAGTTTCCTCGAAAGGAATTTTGTAACCCTCGGATATGATCGACTGTACCCATCTGTCTTGAGTTAGGGAAAGCCAGGCTTCTGGGTACAGCGATAGTCTTCCCCCGACTGCCTCCAAGGATGGACAGTCTGGCAACATCTCAGGGATGCTGAAAGGGCTTGTCAGAGAGAGGCTCTCTGCTTCCTTGGTTTTGTGGACCCCCTCTGCCTCTAGAGCGGCATCTGTTATTGTTACCCCCTCTGCCTCTAGGGGTAAACTGACCACGTGAATCCGGCGTGACTCCTTGGGATTTGCGGAACCACATTTTGCCACCCTTCTGTCCTTTAGGGTAAGGTCTAGAAGGGGTGGAAAAACAGACCCCTACGGCAGAAAGAGTCTTGCCGTCCTGCTCACACCTGGTCAATGTTTCCTTCACTTGAGGGCCAAACAAAGCTGACCCATCAAAGGGAGAGTTTGTGAAGGATGCCTTAAAGGGATCTGCAAAATTAGAGCCGCATCCAGGCTTGGCGTCTAAGAGCCGCACCTGTACCTGCGGCCCTACTCGCTCCATCTGCTGCATATGATATCAGTCGCATGGAGGAGTTAGCAATAGAATTAAGGGTTCCTAGCTGCGAAGCAATTTTTTCTTGAGCCCCTGCAGCTGTGGGATCCTGTACTACTTCACCTAGCTCCTTAAGGATATCCCTTTGGAGTCTGGTGAAGTGACATAAGTAGTTCAGCGAGCGCATAGCAAAGGTCGCTGAAGAGAACATCCGCTTACCATACCTATCCATGGTCCTAGAGTCCTTATTAGGAGGATGGACAGGTACGGAAGGATCTGCAAGTTCCTTTTTAGTGGCAGCCGCCACCACCATGGCATCAGCAGGGACACCTTTCGTAAGGAATTGCTTGTCCGAAGGGGCAGTAATAAATTTAGACGGCTTCCTAGGAACTGGCTCTACAGAGTCAGGAGCAGCCCAAGCCTTTCGAGCAATAACCTGCATAAGGGGGTCAAAAGGCGGAGACACCCAGGAGGTGGAGGGCCGAGATCCAAACGCCTCCAGGTATACTGACTCATCCTCAGAGGGATTATTGGAGGGCCAGTTTCCCCTCTGTTTAAGGAGTTCTAGGATGTCTGAAAAGGAGACATCCTCAGAGGGGGATCTTGGGGATCCCTCCGACTCATCTAAGTCGGTATCTGAAGTGATAGACTCGGAGGAGTCTACGTGTTTCCTCTTACAAGTTCTCTTGCGCGGAGGATCCCCTGACTGATCAGGAGAATCCTCGGAAGAGGGGGTTCTTCCCAATGGGGAAACCTGAGGCGGAGGATCTCTGGGTCCGGGAGCAAGAGAGATGGCAGAGATATCGACAGGCACCGTAGAGGGAGGAGCTAAGGGAACAGACTGCTGGCTGAGTCCAGTGGCCAGCACACTCTTCATCACCTCGAAGGCTCCCCTCCCAGGGAGGTCCGAGAGAACCCGTTCCGAAGAAACAGGAACTCCAGGGCCCACTGAAAGGGAAGGCTCCGAGGCAGATGTCGGAGCCGAGCTCACCAAGGCCGAGGCTCCAAGGGGAAGAGCGGGGTCGGACAAGGGTCCGATGCCACTCACCCCCTCAGAGGAGACCAGGGAAGCCCGACCACCGAATCCCTCTAAGGAAGGTCTCGAAGAGGAGATAAGAGTAGAGGCTGAGGGAGCAGAAGGGGGGGGGTATCTGTCCCTCAGCCATAGCAGAAACTATTCCCGAAGACTCCAGCTCCAAACTCTGAGGTAGAGTTGAAGGAGGAACTGCAAGGGGGTGTGGACTAATAGTCGTCTGTTGAGACGGACTATGTAGCATCTGGGCCAGTGCCTGTGATTTTAATAATCTACTGACCACCCTCTCTAAATCATGGTCAGAAAGCCTGGATGACCTAGATGATCGGCTCCGATGGCTCCGTTCTGAGAGGAGAGGAGGCGGAGCCGAGTATCGGTTCCAAGGAAGGGGACCTGGACCTCTTCCTCGAAGGAACCATCGGAGCCGATGATACCATGGATGCTGTCGGAGCCGACAACTTTTCGGCACCGACAGAAGGTCTCGATGCATCGGCTCCGGTCGAAGCCGATACAGACATAAAGGTAAGGGTGTCGGAGCCGGTCGGCGCCGACACTGAAGCCTGAGCCACATGGTGGTCGGAACCAATCGGAGCCGACACCGATGTGACCGAACCAGTATCGGTACCGATAGCCATCGGTGCCGAGGGTTTGTGCAAACCAGGATCGGCTCCAGCCGGAGCCGATCTCGACTCTGAAAGAGTCGGAACCGAGGCCACAGGCTTAGACACAGAAGCCTGGGCCTTGGAAGACTTGGAAGTCTTACTCGGAGCCGACTTAGCCGGAGAGCCCTCCGGTTTAAGTAGGCCCCTCAAAATCAGTTTGTTTCTCCTCTCCTGCAGGACTCTCTGGCTAAAGGAATGACAAATCGCACAGGAGTCCTGCAGGTGGAGAGGTCCCAGGCAGTATAAGCAAGAAGTGTGACTGTCTGTCAGAGACATCTTCTGACAGCACGAGTCACACTTCTTAAAGCCTGAGACCCTTTCCTTGGACATAGTTGCAAAAACACACACAGAACACAGTCCCAAGAAACAGTTATCCCAAAAATAATCAGATAACTAACCTCTCACACACACACACACCCTAACAAGGGGGGGGATGGGAGGGGAGAAGGCCTGACTAAAAATATAAAGGAGTGAGGGATTTTCTAGTCAGAAAGGGACTTAATCTAACTAAAAACGTTAAAAATAAAGTTTTAAGATGAAAAATGGGCAAAAACAGTAATATCTAAATCACTTACCAGGAGCTGGCAAAAGGAGGACCTCATCAGCGAAGCGGCAAACGAGATCTGGGTACTTACCGCCTTGCATCATGGGATATGGGGCTGCCTCGAGCTGGTAAAAGTGACTCTCGAGCTTAGCAAGTGCCGAGTCGGAGCCGAGGATCGGCGCCGACCCCATCAAGCAAGAATGAAGGCGAGATTGACAACTTAACATCGGATGCTCTCTCCTTCAGCTGGAATTCCCTAAAAGTTTATGCATTCCCTCCTCTACCTCTGCTGACCAAGGTGATACTGAAGATCAAAGCAGAACAACCAACAGGCATTTTGATAGCTCCAGACTGGCCTAGGCAACACTGGTACCCATTGCTGTTGAGCATAACTCGGACCAAACCGTGGCCTCTGCCCCTATGGCCCCTGCTTCTAACACAACACAATTACAGGACTGTCCATCAAAACCTGAAAACATTGCATCTGACAGCCTGGAGGTTACCATGACTCCTTCCGCTATCTCTCTTTCCAAAAAAGTTCAAGAGATCTTACTGGAAGCACGCAGACCTTCCACCAGAAAAAACTATTCAGCCAAGTGGAAGAGATTCAGCATCTGGAATGTCAACAGGGTCAGGATGCAACATTACTGAGTATACCTCAGATATTGGAATACTTGGCAGAAATGTTTCATACTGGACTCTCATATTCTTCTATAAAGATTCACGCCTCAGCAATCTCAGCAAAATACAATTGTGATCCACCAGTGTTTTCACATCCTTTGCCAAGACAGTTCCTAAGGGGGATAAAGAATATCAAACCTCCCAGAAAACAGCCAGTACCTGCATGGGACCTCAATTTCGTTTTGGAAAAATTAACTCTTCCTCCTTTTGAGCCAGCAGCAACTTCAGAAATGCAATTTCTATCATGGAAAACGTTTTTTCTATTGGCAGTCACATCTGCAAGAAGAGTCTCGGAGATACAGGCACTCATGGCAGTACCTCCCTTCCTCATTTTTCATCAGGACAGAGTTTCTCTTAGAACCAATCCTACATTCATGCCAAAAGTAATTTCCAGGGTGTCTCTAAATCAAGCTATTGACCTGCCTACTTTCTTCCCCAATCCGCAAAACAGGGGGGAAAAACTGTTGCATACTTTGGACATACACAGGTAACTACGCTACTACTTGGACAGAACTAAGGCCACCAGAAAGTCTGACCAACTGTTTGTAGCCTATGCTGCTGGAGTACAAGGAAAAGCAATCTCCAAACAAACAATTTCAAAATGGATTGGACACTGCATCAGATTCTGCTATTCTTTCCATGGAAAAGGTGTGCCAGCCAATATTAGGCCACATTCCACCAGAGCTATAGCCACATCCACAGCTTTCCTAAGAGGAGTGGCTACAAAGGACATTCTAGAGGCTGCTACATGGAGCTCCGTGCATACATTTACCAAGCACTACAACCTGCCCTTATACTCCAGCTCCCGAGCAGGCTTTGCTTCGGCAGTCCTGCAGGGCATTTTAGCTACACCATCCCTTTCTTAGTTCCATCCTCCCCCAGCTTGGCTATGGTATTCAACCCATATGTTATGACTGCAGTTGCATTCTTGAAGGACATAGTACAGTTTTGTACCTACCATAAATGTAGATGTCCGATAGATATGCAACTGCAGTCGGATTTTCCCACCCTCCTACCCCTCTGCAACTTTCTTTATGGGTCCACTACCCCTATTCCTATTAGCTGGGGGTATCTCCTATGGTGTATCTGTTTATTACTGTTGTGCATGTCTGGAATGGTTTATCCATTCACCAAATTTAGCCTTCCTAGGAGGGCACCTGGCATCTGGGGCAAGAAACACTGAAGAAGATGGTGTCGGCCGTTGCCTTTATACTCCAGCCATTCTGACGTCGGAGAGGAGGCGACTCCGGCTGACGCTGGACCCAGACTTTGGAATCCGGACGACCGAGGGCTGCCTGAGGCAGGACAACCCATATGTTATGACTGCAGTTGCATATCTATCGGACATCTACATTTATGGTAGGTACAAAACTGTACTTTTTTGGTCCCGAGGTGCCTGTGGTTAGGAGGAGTGAGAGACTTCAGAACGGTCTCCGTGTAAATTTTAACAACAGCAGCAGACAGCAGTTCTATGCTGGTTCAGTTGAGAACCAGGATTTTCAGCATGTGAATTACTCGGGTACAAGGCCGAAAGAACAAAGAAATTTGTACAAGAAGAAGACCAAGTCAAAAGTAACAAGGAACTTGAAGTACTGTATGGGGAGGATTCTTTGGCAGGGGTAGTGTTTCCCCTTACAGAGTTATCTTCCCATGTTCATTGTGTGTCATTGTACAAGTCTCAATGTATAAGTGAGAGTATTGCTTCAAGTATGTCGGACAGTGAATTTGAATTGCAACATACTAGGTCAGGCCCACATGTTATCTTGAATGAAGATAAAGATTTCAAGGTATACAATTTCTCTTCTTGTCCAATTCCTATTGAATTAGTCAACCTTTTGGCAAAGGGACACACGTATGTCCCACAACACCGTATGGATTTAACTAAAACGATTATAGAGTTAAAATCTTTTACCAGGAAATTGAACTTGCATATCCTGTTTGGGAACAATGTTAGTTCTGAAGTAGGGCAACTGTATCTAACTTCTAGGATATTTAACCACCCACTACATCCTGTATTACAAACATTTGACTCCTTATGTGAATTCGATTTTAGATATATGGCTGAACAAAGGCCATGTAATAAGGGTAAGCGTATAATTGTTAATGATGAACGCAATTTGATCAGCTTTATTCATTTATAAGAAATACGGGTATGTAAACCCTACAAAGGAGGGGGTTTACTAGTGTTTGATACAGACAATTACACTGACTGAATGTTGGAGCTAAAAATTAGTTCTAGATCTGAAGTCAACAGAGCGTATGGTTTAGTCAAATCTTGTATCAATGACCTTTTTATTGAGGGTCACATTGACCAAGTTTTACTGAACTATATGACTACATTATTTCCAGTATTCCCACATTTATTTGGTATTCCCAAGATACACAAGGACCTCATAAATCCCCCTATGAGGCCACTTGTGGATAGCCGTGGCTCACCCACTTATGCATGTGCCAAAGTTTTTGATTCTATGTTACAGAGGTATGTGGCCCTTGAAGTACAAGTATGTAAGGATTCTTGGTCATTTTTGGCCAAAATTTAGAGTTCGATCCTAGTTACAATTTTTTAACAATCGATGTCAAGGGCCTATATACATGCATCCTGCACCAAATTGGAATCGAGTGGGTTGCTCATATGATGTTGAAACATGAAGCCCCACGCCAAGACATTTTGTTGGTGATGGAATTGCTGGATTTAGTTTTATCCAACAATTATTTCACCTTTAACCAACAATTTTACCTACAAAAGGTAGGGTTGGCTATGGGGTCCCCATGTGGGGCAAGTATAGCCAACCTTGTCATGGCGTATTGGGAATCAGAGTTAGTGTTTAAAAGTGACGTTTATGTTCAACTTGTAGCATACTACATGAGATACCTTGACTTTTTTGTTTTATTAAGAGGTGATGAACTGATGGCGAGTTCATTACTGGATAGTTTCAATAGTTCAACTGAATTTTTACAATTTACGTCAAATTTAAACCCTGTGGCCATTTCCTGTTTAGACATTTGGCTCACTAAAAATGTAGAGTTGAACTGTTACACAGCAAAAATATTTAGGAAAAACACCTACTCAAACATGTTTATTCATTTCTCTAGCTGCCACCCCTTCCATCAGAAAAGGGCAGTCCTAAAAGGCCAACTTGTTAGGGCTGCACGAATTTCTACTCAAGATGAGGATTTCCAAGAGGAATGTGATTTTTTTTGAAAATAGCCTTTTCACATAGAGGTTATCCTGAACCTTTATCGGATGCATTGATAGGGGAAGTTAAAACAAAAAGAGCTAACCATATGTTTGAGCCAATTTTGTTTGGGAAAAGATCAATTTTAGAAGGTACTTCAACTGGTGATCTGGCTCAGTTACCTGAACAAATTAAAGATTCGTTTCAAGGGTTCGAAAATACAAGTCGTAATAGTTTTATAACTACATTTAGTATACAGAGTAGTTCCTGTGTGTTAACATTATTAAGAAAAACTGGGGGCTGTTTAGATGTAACCAGGTATTACTGAACAAACTTGGTGAACACCCAAAAGTTGTATTCAAACGTGGTAGGAATCTGAAAGAATTGTTAGAAAATATTGCTGTTAGAATAGTTAAAACGCCATGTATGGTGAAATGTGAGTGTTGCAATTTTTGCAAATATGTCGATGTAACCAGTTCATTTACAGTTAATGGTTATAAATATCGTGTACAAGGTAAATTCAATTGTAACTCAAGGGAAGTTGTGTACTTGGCTAAGTGTATGTGTTGCTCTGCATTCTATGTAGGAAAAACGGAGCGCAGGCTCCGTAATAGGATGTATGAGCATGTTTATGCTATAACTCGCAACAAAGCAGACAATGTGCTTGCTAAGCATATTTCTATCTTTAACAACCATCATTTTAAATTTCTGGTTATTGACAGCATCAACCGTGATTTTCGGGGTGGCCCGTTTGCCTTTAAACTAGAGGAATTGGAACTGAAATGGCAAATCAAATTGGATGCTTGTAATGTACCTTGTTTGAACGAGGCTTGTTCAATCAGCAATATTTTAAAACTTAGGAGTTTAGAGAGGTAACTTTGAAGTAAGAGCACAACTGTTCTGCTTAGTTAGTTAATTGTATAATTTTAAATTACCATATCAGCTTGTGAAATTGTAATCTGTTTTAGATTATGGTTTATTGTTACTTAGCAAAGTATTGTTTGAGTGTATTTTTCTACTTTTACGTAGAGTTTATTTTTAACATGTATTATTTTATTGTTTTCTTTTATGTATTAGAGGTGATTACAGTCAACTTTTTTGAAGGGCTGTTTGATTGTTTTAATTTACTTGTTGATTGTTTTATTATCCCGCTCTTTTTGGTGATTATGTTATTTAATGAAGTTAGATTTTGGTACGTATATTTTCTGATGAAGTCTGCCTAGAAGCAGACGAAAAGCGCTTCAAAATTAAACTAGTGTGTGGATGCCAAAGTAGTTTGGATTTATTTGTTTTTATATCATTGAGACTGGTTAGTAGGAGGGGAAAAACTGGTAAGCCGCAAGTAAAAAGACCCACTCCGGACAGAAGCTCAAACATGCCTCACCCGCAGTGTCCTAGATTTAAGTACAGGAAGGCAAAGAAGATAGCTGGTAGACCTGATGTGAACAGGTTCCAGGTAGCTGGGCTGGTAAAATGAAGGACAGAAGGGAGAAAAAGAATAGTGCAAAAAAAGAAAAGGGACATTCAAGATAAGGAAAACAGACTTGCTTAGAGTCTCTAACATCTGAAATCAATTTGGACGATCAAGAGTGTTCCTCTTAATCTCCTCCAGAAGACCGCACATTTAGTGAGATCTTGGAATTGATGAAACAGAGGGGAATCATGTCCCATTATGCCCACCCTCTCAGTGCAAGGAGGTATTATTTGAAGCCTATTGTTCTGCACTCTATCTCCTCAATGGTCCACCTTGCCAACCATCTGATAGATTTAACTGACGAGGGTATGTGAGGAAACTGATTCTTTTGAATCTGTCCCCAAGATGCCCAACAGAATTCTTCATCCACCAAAGGATATGCTGCACTGGTCAACCTGTGGTAGTTTTTCTAATTTGTAACAGCAGCCACTAACAGAAAACCTTAATGAGCAGCTGCTGCTGTCCATCTGCCAGCGAGGAGTTTAGGGCATTGGACAAGATGGTGAAGAGGCATTCACTTGTGGTACCTTTGCCCTAGACCCTTGAACTATGCCACTCACATGAACCTCTTCCAAAGACATTTAGCAGAACATGCTTTAGACCCTGTGAAATTCCAGAGTCTGTAAATCAGTTAGAGACGACAGTAGTAACAATGCTGAATGTTAACAGACTGTCCTTCTAGATGTTACATTATGCTGCTGATGGAGCAGCTTGAGCAGTGGGTGGAGGCATTATGAAGACTTTCTTCACAAATGCTCCTTATGATGGTACTTCCTTATTCAGTTCTTCCATAAAAGCAAAATTACTGAGGTGTAAGCAGGAAGGAAGTACAGTACCATAGGTGTCAAATTTGAGACCACGAAAAGATCCTACAGTTAGAATCCGGAGGTGTTCAGATTCTTACAGTTCAGGAAACCTTTACATCTGAAGTTGTCGGTCTTCATTTTGTCATCAACATGTGGGTTCAGTTCTAGTTCTTCAGAACCAACTCAGTCGCTTCTATAACTCGTGCATTCCAAAAACTCTTGAGCACATCCCTTACCCATAATGCTTAGGGTAGATTACCCCAGATCTTGTTTGAAGCTTTCAGCTTCAGGTGTGGTTTTTCCGTTATGCTCTCAAGCCTTACCAGTTAAGTAAAGTATTTTCTGTAGTTTCCTTTTTCCTCATTTCTAAATATCTTTCTAACCTGTTCTTTGTCTATCGCACCTCCTAAGTGCTTTCAGCCATTTTTTTAGGTGAAAATGTTCACCCCTCCCCCTTTATCTCTACCATTAGGTAGCTCCTTATTGCCATTATTGGTATCCCTTACGCTGTTCTTACCACTAGGTAGTTTTCACTAACATCGCTGGTAATTCATTCTAAAAAAGAAAAAAAAATAACTTTCTCCTTTTCCTCTCATTTTTTGATCTACCTGTTGTTTTCTTGTGTGGTAGTTTTCTTACCTGAGGTTGTGTCTGTGTGTTGCCATTGACTTCTCATTACAATTGCTGGTAAAGCGAAGGCTCCAGCTGGCCTTAAGAAATGTTCAAAATGTGGGCATAAAATTCCTTTTTCGGACCAGCAGTTGCTATCTGTTTACTGCTTGGCTCCCTTACATTTCCAAGAGGACTGTTCCATCTGTCACACTTTTAGTCCCTGAACATTGTTCGAGAGGAAGAATAAGCTAATCCTGAAAGGCCTGCTTCCCTCCTCCTCCTTTGGGGGAGGCCATATCCAGATAAAAAAAGACTAAACTCAAATCCGGACATGCAACTTCAACCTCTTCTACCTCCTCTAGATCTTTGGAGGTGAATAAATGGTCTGCCTCTGTCCGAAGCACATCCTGTGCACAGAGTCCAAAAAAAGAAAAAGACATCTAGGTCCTTGACATCATCGGAGCAGACTTCTAAATCTTCGACTCTGAAGGATGCTTCAGAATCTGTATCTGCTTCCTCAGTTCCGATACCGAAACAATTGGAATCTCTGTTCATCACTTACCAGGACACGGTATTCCTTTTCAATAGACCCCTTTGCTTACAGCCCACAGTCTCCCTTCTTGATGAGATCAAAGTCCCATTTGATGGTCTCCATCCATTCTTCCAGGAGTGTAACAGAAGACAATGTGGAAAAGTTAGTAATGAAAATACTTCGACCCACGGGGTGTCAGGGACAGGCACTAATATCTTCTACTCCCACTTCTGTGCCTCCTCCTCTAACCTCTACAGGTACTTTTTAGAGTCCTCTGTTCCAAGTTTTCCGGAACTGACTGCGACTGTTCCAAGCATTTCCTTTTCTTTGGAATGGATGGCTGTTTTGAGCACTTTTGGTTGTTTAGGAACCAGAGCCCGCCTGAGCCTTAGCTTGCCTGTCAGTTCCGGGGTGGTTGAGTCAACTCCCTTTTTATCGGAATTGTTTCAGTGTCCTAGAGCATTGGCACTGACAAGTTCAGATCTAGCTTTGGTCTCGAGGGGGACCACATCGGTGCAGGGAGGGTTTTTAGTGCCTAGGTCCTCCCTTTCTGTTCTGGAGTCCCACTTGTCCCTTGGTATGTCAGCCTTCAAGGCCATGAAGAGGGCATTGACTACTTCTTAAGTCAGTTCCTTCCCCCTTGGTGCCTCTGTCTCAGACTTCTTTGGTCCCACTCTATCCACAGGGTCTGCAGGTACCACAGCCTCAGGTTGCCCAGCAGGGTGCCCCCTCTTCTTCCAAAACATCTCCAGATATTCTCCCCTGAGGAGGTTCCTATGAAGACGTTTTGTAAAAGGAAACAATTACACTATCCAGAAGATCACAAAACACACTGATTTTGATGAGGCCGAAGGGTCCCCCAGGTCACCTCCTGACACTGTCTCCTTTGGGGACGTCCTGGAAATCCTTAAGCAGAGAGGTGATTGGAAGTTACTCAATCCTTCAACCAAGGAATCGGTGTCGCTGTAGGCTTCTGGTACCCGCCCATCTACTTCCTGAGTGTCTCCATCTGCCGTTGAGCTCAGTGAGTTGCTCTCTCGATGGGTGTGGAAGGCCCCTGACGTCACCAAACCAGTCCCCAAAAGGCCAAACAAAATTATCACAGCTCCAGAGGATAAGCCCATCTGGTCAAAAGGATTTCCTGTAGATACCATGGTGGTAGTGCTGGCTGCTAAAAAGGAACTAGCAGAGGGGAGTTCCTCTATCCATCTTCCCAACAAGGTGCAACAGGCGATGGATTCAGAAAGTGAATTAATGCTTCATCGACCCTTGCCCTGTGGTCTTTGAATTATTTGGCACGCTTTAGATTAAAGAGAAGTCTGATTTAAGGAGCTTTCAGATTCTCTCTCAGGAGCTGTTTCTGAGGAGGTCTGTGAATCAGTCACATCGCAATTGGCTACCCTGACTTCCATTTCTAAAAAAAAAAAAAAAAAAAAAAAAAAAAAAAAAAAAAATGGCTGATTTGGCATAGTGGTATGTTGCTTTGACTGTAGTACACATGGTTCTGGGTTCAAAACTTGTCATTGAAATGCATGGTGGTAACGCAGCATTTAAATACCTGTAAGGCCAAGTGGCACAGTGGTTGAGGTGTTTGCCTTTCAACCCCAAGGTGCAAGGTTTGATTCTCACCACTGGAAAGAGATTTAGTAGGCTCATTTCACACATAGCCGAAGGAACTACTAGAACAGTGGGTTCGGGTATTTCCTTAAGGGGAGGCATGCCTGGATGTGCTTATGATTTTGTCGAGCCCTTCAAGTCTTTGTCAGTGCACCCTTTGATGGCTTATCCCCTTTTGGTCCAGCAGTTAGAGACACTTAAACCAGGTGCGAGAAGGATGGGAAAACACTTTCTGCCGTAGGAGTATGTTTTTCCACTCCTCAAAGGTCATTCTCTAGGAACCAACGATGAACAGGAAAAATGTAATTCAAAAAATCCCAAGGTTCTTCCCAGAATACACGTGGTGATGGTTCTTCCAGGGGCAGAGGAGGGATCAATCGTGGAAGAAGCCACCCGGGCAGCAGAGGCGGCCCACAGAACCAGGTTTTCTAGGATTCTTTCTTCAGGAAACCCTTCCACCACTCCTGAAAGGAGGCCCATTGTCCATCTCTGGAGGCAATCAGGGGACGCTTATCCCCCACACCTAAAAGCCTGGCAAGAAATCACCTCTGATACTTGGGTGCAGAGAATCATTTCCAGAGGTACACGATTCCTGAATAACAAACCAGCTAGCACTGTAGGGAAGGCTTGACAACAACACTCAAGTTGAAAGCATGACATAATGCTCTTGAATTCGCTTAATAAAGCCTGCTTTTAACTTGAGTGTTGTTGTCAAGCCTTCATACAGTGCTAGCTGGTTTGTTATTCGGTTCTTGTAGTTACAAGCACTTGCCCTGCGATAACATAATTCCCTTTTCATTTCCTCCTTCCCAGTCAAAGAAATTCCACATTCGATGTTCCACCCAGTCAGAGGGAACAAGCAAGCCATTCAAATTCAAAAGCTGCTAGAAAAGAGTCGCCCAAGAAGTTTCACTAGACCAAATAGAATCTGTGTTTTGCTCGAGATTCTTTTCAGTGCCAAAAAAGATGGGACTGGAGACTGATTTTGGATCTCAGCAAACTGAAGAAAGCTGTACGAAAAACAAAAATCTGGATGAACACACTTTAGCCCAGTTTTCTGTTTTTAGGAAAGGAAGACTGGATGTGCTGTATGGATCTTCAGGATGTGCACTCTCTCATAAAGATGGCCAGATGTTCCAGAAAATTACTTTACTTCTAGCTGGGAGCCAGTCATTACCATAGGTTCATAGGTAGGTACTAGGCTATCGGCCCTAGGGCCTATACAAGCCTAGCCAAAAATGTACCGTGGCTTTCGCCACCCAAGAAAATTTATTTTCCTGTGCTCCTGTCAAGCAGAACCACAGAAGTGATCCCCCGAGTGAATTTCCTATTACCAATCCAATCATCAAGATTTTTCTTGAAGAGTGCTAATGAGGAGCTCTGTTTGACATAGATAGGTAGTCTGTTCCAGAGTATGGGAAGTCTCTGGGACAGGAATCTATCCCTCCAGCATGTTCTGTTTATTGTGGTGACAAGGTTTAGGTCCCTAGAGCGTGTAGCTCAGAGGGATTGAGATTTCTTTAAGTGATCAAACAAAAACAAAAAGAGCCAGCATACAGTGACCTGAAACAATTTTATTGGTTGAAAACCATAAAAAACAACAAAAGACTCAGACCGGTTTCGGACAGATTAAATCATAGCCTTCATCATTGTAAAGAAAAAACATCAATTGTTGAACCTTAAGTATACCCATCTGTAATCTCATTGGTTGTGTCTAAAAATATTAATTCAGACCAAGTGGAAATAATCCACCCAGTTTCACAATCCATTTTTTCTCTTTGGTGTTTAAGATAGAATGCCACCCTGTTTTATTGGATCTATTACCTTGTATAATGTCAATAATCATAAAAGTCAACTTAGATTTATGTACCAAGTGATGTTTATAAAGTGCATTGTTAGCCTTCTTATTTTTGATGTTGCTAATGTGCTCAGAAATTCTGATTCTAAATGATCGAGAAGTTTGGCCAACATAAAATGAGTCACACTGACATGTGGCCAAATACACCACCCAGTCACTACTGCAATTGGCAAAGAAATTGAGGTCATAAACCGTTGAACAATTTCTGCTTGAAAACTGCTTGGACTTGTTTACCTTGTCACAGTTGGTGCAATGGCCACATGGAAAACAACCTGTAAGTGGATCACCTGTCAGTGTGGTCTGCAGAAATTGTGGGTGTCGATCCATAGTACCATGTTTGTAATGGTTAAAACAAGAGCCAAGGTTTCTCCCTTTACGGAAAGAGAATAAACATCTCTCAGGTAACATATTTGCTACTTCATAATCACATTGCAAAATGTTCCAATGCCTGTGTGCACTTTGTATTAACTGGTCAGTATTCCTGGTATATGTAGTGGTAAACCTAAGGGGTACAGAATTTGTACTAGCATGGTCCCTATAGTTCAATATATTTTGCCTATCTAAGGAATTGACCAAATTGCTAGCTCTTAAAATATGACCCATTCAATAGCCCCTAGATCTAAACCTTATGATAAGATCCTTCCGCTGCAGTTGAAACAAAGAATCATTGGAACAGATACGCTTTATCCGAACAAATTGTGATTTGGGGATATTGTGTGCAACATGAGGCGGGTGGAAACTCGAAGCATGAAGGATGGTGTTGTACTCAGGATGCTTCCTGAATACTTCTGTACCTAATGTATGATCGGGTAATCTGGTAATTGAAACATCTAGAAAGGTGATAGTGTTCCTATCATAGTGAACAGTAAACTGTAGGCCCCAAATATTGTTATTTAAATAAGATATGAAATCATGTAAGCCTTGTATATCACCTTTCCACACCATCCAACATTCGTCCAAGTAACGTCTCCATATATCAATGTGTTCCAAGAAAGAGTTGTTATGGCAATCATAAATAATATGTTTTTCAACATAAGCCATAAATAAATCCGTGTAAATAGGAGCAAATGAAGCTCCCATAGCGGTACCCTTCATTTGCCAATAACAATTATTCTGGTAAAAGAAGACGTTACTGGTGAGGACAAATTTGGCTAGTTCAACCAAAAAAGAATTAAAATTCGGTTGATATAAATTAGCCTTGTCCAACCAATAGGACAGAGATTCCAAACCCGCCTTATGTGGAATGTTAGTATATAAAGAACTAACATCAAGAGTACACAACAACCAATCTGGCTCCAACTGGCTATCTGAAATAATTTGCAAAAAATTGGTAGTATCATGTAAACGTGAACGTATCGGACGAAGTAACGGCTTCAGATGTTTGGTGAGATATAATGGCAAAGGTTCCGTGATATACCCTCTCCCTGAAACTATAGGTCTACCAGGCGGATTGATGGGGTCCTTGTGGACTTTGGGTAAAAAATAAATATATTGGGTTACTGAATCCTGAACCATAAGCTGTTGTACAGTATCATTAGTTAATGATAGCTTCATCCCTTACCCACAACAGGAAATCCTCAATTTGTTTTTTGAACCTAAATGTTGGATTAATAGCCATGGGGGAGTAGTATCTCTGATCCGACAATTGTCTATTGGCCTCTTTGTCATAATCACACCAGTTAAGGATAACAGCCCCACCTTTATCAGCAGAAATAATAACAATGTTTTTGTTATTCTGTAGTTCCAAAATACTTCCTTTTTGTCAAAGAAATATTGTTAGACTTGAAATGTATATCAGATCTAGAAAAATGAAGATCTTTGAGAATACTATTTTGAAACTGATGTCTTTGAGAATACTGTTTTGAAACTGGAACACATTGATATATGGAGACGTTACTTGGACGAATGTTGGATGGTGTGGAAAGGTGATATACAAGGCTTACATGATTTAATATCTTATTTAAATAACAATATTTGGGACCTACTGTTTACTGTTCACTATGATAGGAACACTATCACCTTTCTAGATGTTTCAGTTACCAGATTACCCGATCATACATTAGGTACAGAAGTATTCAGGAAGCATCCTGAGTACAACACCATCCTTCATGCTTCGAGTTTCCACCCGCCTCATGTTGCACGCAATATCCCCAAATCACAGTTCATTTGGATAAAGCGTATCTGTTCCAATGATTCTTCGTTTCAACTACAGCGGAAGGATCTTTTCAACAGGTTTAGATCTAGGGGCTATTGCATGGGTCATGTTTTAAGAGCTAGCAATTTGGTCAATTCCTTAGATAGGCAAAATCTATTGAACTATAGGGACCATACTAGTACAAATTCTGTACCCCTTAGGTTTACCACTACATATACCAGGAACACTGACCAGTTAATACAAAGTGTACACAGGCATTGGAACATTTTGCAATGTGATTATGAAGTAGCAAATATGTTACCTGAGAGATGTTTATTCTCTTTCCATAAAGGGAGAAACCTTGGGTCTTGTTTTAACCATTACAAACATGGTACTATGGATCGACACCCACAATTTCTGCAGACCACATTGACAGGTGATCCACTTACAGGTTGTTTTCCATGTGGCCATTGCACCAACTGTGACAAGGTAAACAAGTCCAAGCAGTTTTCAAGCAGAAATTGTTCAACGGTTTATGACCTCAATTTCTTTGCCAATTGTAGTGGTGACTGTGGGTGGTGTATTTGGCCACATGTCAGTGTGGCTCATTTTATGTTGGCCAAACTTCTCGATCATTTAGAATCAGAATTTCTGAGCACATTAACAACATCAAAAATAAGAAGGCTAACAATGCACTTTATAAACATCACTTGGTTCATAAGTCTGCTAAGTTTTCTTTAATGATTATTGACATTATACAAGGTAATAGATCGAATAAGACAGGGTAGCATTCTATCTTAAACACCAAAGAGAAAAAATGGATTGTGAAACTGGGTGGATTATTTCCACCTGGTCTGAATGAATAATTTTAGACACAACCAATGAGATTAAAGATGGGTATACTTAAGGTTCAACAATTGATGTTTTTTCTTTACACTGATGAAGGCTATGATTTAATCTGGCCGAGACCGGTCTGAGTCTTTTGTTGTTTTTTATGGTTTTCAACCAATAAAATTGTTTCAGGTCACTGTATGCTGGCTCTTTTTGTTTTTTGTTTGATAAAGTTTCTGTTTTGAGCCGTGCATTTGCCCACCGTGCAGGAGTTTATTTTTTGATGTTGCATTTCTTTAAGTGGAGCATGTCCAACAGCTCTGGGTTTGACATAGCTTTATATGTTAGGCAGAGATCGCCTCTGAGTAGGCGATATGCGACAGAGTAAAGCTGGAGTGTTTTAAGACGGTCTGCGTAAGGCATCTGTTTGAGGCCAGTAATCCTCTTTGTGAGGTATTTTTGCGGCCTTTCCAGTTGTTGTAGATGTCTTGTGAGGTACATACCAAAAGGGGCGTTGTACTCTATAATGGGTCTAATGAGTGATGAGAGAGGGGAACAATGACCTCTTTTTCTGGATGAGAAACCTTTTGTGATGAGATGTGCCACCTAGAAGGATTTCCTGACCACTTTGGCGATGTGATTATCAAAGGAGAGACTACTGTCCACCTGTGTCCCAAGGTCTCATCACACTTTCAGTGTTAAGTAGACTACCGTCTATGTGGTAGTTCATGGGTACAGAATTTTTACCAAAGGGGATGACAATGCACTTTTTGGCATTGAGCTTGAGACCATGTCTTTGACACCAGGCATCTGTCTCAGTGAGGCCCTTCTGTAGGATGTCCACATCGTTGGGAGTTTCAATTATGGCTCCTAGTTTGCAGTCATCCGCGAATTTAGTTAGCCAAAGACCTTCTGTGTTAGCCTGTACTTCAGAGAAGTAGATACCAAACAGGAGAGGACCCAGGACTGAACTCTGTGGTACTCCACTTGTCACTGATCTGAAGTCTGATTTGGAGTCTGCTACTTTCACAGTGTGGGTTCTTTCAGTAAGCCAGTTGGCAACCCATCTTGTGACATAGGGATTTATACCTAGTTTAGTGAGTTTATCTATAATTCCAGAGTGGGGGATGGTGTTGAACGCCTTGGCGAGATCTAGATAGGTTTGTGTGAACCACCTTACCCTCACTCATGGCCTTGGTGACTACTTCAAAGAAGTCTATCAGGTTTAGGAGACATGATCTGCCTTTTACAAACCCAAACTGTGTGGGGTCCAGGGTTTGGAGATCTCCAATGTCTTTGTTTATGAGTTCCATGATGATACGTTCCATGGCCTTGTAGACGAGGCTGGTCAGGCTAATGGGGCGGTAGTTCCTGGGGTCTGTTGTGGCCCCCCCTTTGTGGAGTGGGATAACTGTCGCGGTGCGCCATTCAATGGGCACAAAGCCTGAGGTGAGGCTATGATTGAACATGGTACTTAGGTGAGGTGCCAGTTCATTTGGTAGTTCATGTAAAAGGCAACCTGGGATGTTGTCAGGTCCCATGGATGCTGTGTTCTTGGCTTTGGAGAGTGAAGTTTTTACCTGTGCAGCCGTGATTACAGGAACTTTGCATTCTTCCGGTATAAAGATGGGCCCTTTAGGGGGTGAGAGGGTGGTAAAGTTAGCACTGAACCTATCTGCCAGGATGTTGGCAATATCAGTTGGTTCTGTAGATTTAGTGTCATTGTGCTGTAACTCAGAGCAGATCTGAGTGTTGCCATTGAGATTTTTAACATAGCTATAGAATGCTTTGTGGTTGGCGTTAGAATCTGTGGCAATTTCGTTTTCATAACTAGCTTTGGAGGATTTTATGAGGGATCTCAGCTTCTTGCTGAGGCTGACAAGGGAGTTCCTCCAATCGTGGGATTTTACTCTCTTTTGCAACAGTTTATTTCTTGTGTTGTAGAGTTTGTTTATGGCAGAAGACCACCAGATTGGCTTCCTTTTTTTGGAGGATAGCATCTTGGTTCTGTTAGGGATAGCACGATCCATGCACTCGTGTAAGTGCTTATAAAGTACATTTGTGTAGGATTCAGCAGTCGTACCTCTATTGTCCATCTGCATGGGTGTCATGAAGTTTGCCACTTCTGTCTTAAGAAGCGTGAAGTTGGCTTTGGAGAAATTTTTTACGGTTGTTTTCCTAATGGTGGGTGGGAGCGGGATGTGGATGTCTAGGGTGATTAGCTTGTGGTCGGATCTGACCAACGAGGAGCTGACCTTTGGTGTGGAACACCGGTCACCCATGTTGGTGATGACCAGGTCTAGGATATTGCTGCCTCTGGTGGGGGTGTGGATAAGTTGATCCAAAGCGTTGGACCAGAAAACGTTGAGCAAAAGAGTTGGTACATGTGTAGTTTTCCCAGTTAATGGTAGGGTAGTTGAAATCACCCATTATTAGAGTGTTGGGTTGTACCCTAATATTTTCCATTGCATCAAGAAAAGAGGAGTGGGAATCCTGGGGGGTCTGTAGCAAGCTACAATCTGGATTGCGGTTTTGCCCAGAGTTAGTTGAACTTGGATAATCTCGGATGCATTATGCTGAGCAACTAGCTTGGAGGTGTGGATATCCTTAATGAATATGGACACACCTCCACCTTTACTGTTTCGGTCCGGGTTTGGTGGCCGAAAGGTCTGGTATGAATTATAGCCTGGTAATGCAGGGGTGCTCTCTGGAGCTTTGAACCAGGTCTCTGTCACTGCACAGATGTCAATGTTCTCCATTTTAAGGAGTGCCTCGAATGAGTGCATTTTGAGGTTTAGACTTCTAGCATTGAGTAGCATTACCCTCAGATTTTGCTTGCTTGTACCTGTTATGGTGGTGAATTTGTCATTTGAACCTTGCCTAAAAAAGGCACTATAGGGGTGACAAGAGCCTTTGCCAGTATCCGGAATCCCAAGGGCGACAGGTGCTGGCCATCTCTGGCAAAGCAGCGTGGCCTGTTGATCACGTCATCCCAGGCAGACAGATACTGGATTCCCTTAGAATGACACCCTAAGCTTAGCCAATTGTTAAAGTCAATCATTTTGTCCTTGTACTGTGGTGTCATTCTGGGTGATGGCAGGATGCTACTCAGGGCTAGGGTCATACCAGCCTGGGCTACAAGATCAGAGAGCTCCTCCATGTCTCTCTTCATGTAGTCCAGGGAGGTACGTCTCAGGTCATTCACACCATCATGGACAATGACAGAGTCATATTTGTACTTGTTGTGGAGTGACCTGAGTGCGTGCGTTATGTGGCGGATCCTGGCACCTGACAGTAACTTTTTCCTTGTTTAGCCTGGTGAGTGGAACATCAGTGTGCCTGACTATAGAGTCACCTATGACTAGAGTGTTGGGTACGTTATGCCTTATGGGCTGTAGTTGAGTGGCACACTGAGTATGTGGACTATGTGTCATTTGGGTTGTGTTGGGGGGTGGAGGTTGCTTGCATTTCTGCTTTGGAGGTCTCTGTTGTTTGGGCAGATTAGTACAGAGAGCCTCCGTGAATGTAGGTGTGTGTTTTGTGGTTCTGTGTTTGTGATTTTGTGGTGTAGGTTTTGAGGGACTATGTGATGAGTGTGGTGCAGTGCAAGTGTTTACCTTCTCCTCTTGACTGTCTAGGCCTGTCTTTGGTAAAGAGAGCTTTGCTTCCAGTTTGGCTATATAAGTGCATCTCTCAGAGGTCATAGTGTTGGGTGGTAGGAGGAGAGGGTTGTCTGTGTACATGAGGCAATTGCTGCATTGTCTCAAGATGCTCAGATTCATCAGGTAGTTTAGATTTCTGCCCTCTGGTCTCACCACAGCCCCAAACATATTCACCAAATGCATGGCAGTAGTAGCAGCTTACCTAAGATTGCAAGGCTTCCAGGTGTTTCTGTATCTAGACAACTGGCTTATTTCCATTACTGCCAGGCAGCTACTGCTAACAGCAAAGCAAGTGGTCTTACAATTATGCAACCGTTTAGGCATCACAATCAAATTAAAAAAATCCTCGCTGGAACCAACTTAAAATCTAACATTTATAGGAGCTTCATTGGATGCAACAACGTCCACTGCCTCACTTCCTCCACCCTGACTGGAAACCATCCAGACTCAAGTCCAGACATTAATACAAAAGAACAAAGTACCGGCACGGCTAGTAATTCAAATATTAGGATCAATGGCAGCTGCTATAACCCTTGTTCTCCTAGCTGGGTTCCACATGTGAGAAGTTTACAATGGTTGCTTGCAAGCACAGTGATCCATCCTTCAGCATCCGTTGACAGTGCCAATGTTGATCACCAAAACATGCAACAGAGATGATCTGTGGTGAGTTCATTCAAAACAAGTCTTACAAGAGCACTTGGTCATGCCCCTCAACCCAAAGCCACGGTGACCACGGATGCTTCCCAGCTTTGGTGGGGTGGGGGTGGGCGGCATTGCCAGGGAAAGACGGTCCAAGGCACTTGGGCCCCAGTGGAGGCCAATCTGCACATAAATGTTCTAGCGATGAGAGCAGCGCTATTAGCATTGCAAGTATTCCAGGACTCTCTACCTCTAGGGATGATTGCAATTCAGACAGACAACATGCCAGTGGTCTGGTACATCAACAGACAAGAGGGAACCAGATCTTAGCTCTTATGCCGAGAACACCTCAGAATATGGCAGTGGGTGATGTCATCCAACTGCTTTCTGATTGCAATGCATATCCTGGGGAAATCAAATGTGATAGCATACAAATTGAGCAGGTGCATTCTTCTACCTCACGAGTGGTCCTTCAATCCAGATATTTTGGAAAGGATATTCAGCACATGGGGCCAGCCTTGCTGCAACCTTTTTGCCTTCCCTCTAAACAACAAATCAGCAGCTACTTTGCCCTTATCCCCCTAGATAGGGAATTACCGAGGGATGCTCTTCTTCATAATTGGCCTCCTGGACTACTTTATGCCTTTCCACTGATCCCCAAATTTTTACAGAAAGCAGCCAAGTTGAGGAGCAAAATCATCCTCATTGTCACCTTTTGGCCTTGGCAAATTTAGTTCCCCTTTCTTTAACCTCATCTGATACAACAACCTTGGATTCTGGATCCAGCTCTGGAGCTCCTGTCACACCCGACAGGCATCAGTCACCCAGACATTACAACACTCAAGCTGACATCTTGGTTTTTCCAGTTCCAACAGAAGCCAGGCATGATGCGCTCCCTTCCCCATCCGCTGCATACTTATGTCATCTCTCAAACCATCTACATGTAAACCTTATACAAGTAAATGGAAAAGATTTGTTCATTGGGCCTCTGTACATAGTATTGATCCTTTCTCAGCACCAGTACACAAAATCCTTAATTTTCTAGCCTGCATCTTCAATAAAGGCACTTCCACTTCTACTGTTAAAGTTCAACTAGCAGCCATTTCTACTTTTCACAATTGTTTCCATGGATCATCAGTGTTCTCACATAGGCTTTGTAAAGCATTTTTGAAAGGTGCTCTCCTCCTAAAACCCCCATACAAGGATTTTATGCCTCCTTGGGAACTTACTCTGATGGTGCAAGCTCTGACACAATCCCCCTTTGAACCAGCCTCTAGGTGTGATCTAAAGTGGTTATCCTAGAAAACTATCTTTTTGGTAGCCATCACTTCAGCTAGACAGATTTCAGAAGTTCAAGCACTTTCCATAGGGATAGAGTTTCTCTCAGAACCAACCTTAATCACTGCGTCAACCTTCTGGTATTTTTTTCGAATTAATCTAACAAGGGTGAGTACTCATAACACCTGTCAGATGTTCTACCCTTGGTCCTGTCAGGGTAGAATCTTAGTTATCAGAAAATCCGACCAGCTATTTATTTACTTTTCACACAGTAAATTAGGGCAGTCTGTGAGCAAAGGAACTCTCTAGCTAAGTGGATTACGGACTGCATTTCCTCTGTTTATAAGAAGATGAGTATTTCTGTGCCGGTACCCCCAAACGCACACTCAACGAGAGTGGTAGCTACTTATGCTCTTCAGCCATAAATAACATGTGCAGCTGCAACTTGGGCATCACCCCTTACCTTTGTTACTCATTACAAGTTAGATCTGGTCTCTAGGGGAATAACATAATTTGGTTCAGTGATGCTGAGAAATTTCCTTCCTTGAGTCCACCCAGGATTATAAGTAGCTGGGGACTCTTTCCCACATGTTGATGACAAAATTAAGACTGACAACTTCAGATAAAGAAGTTGTCTTACCATAATGCTCAGTCTGAGCTGTCCATTTTCATTTGTCATCAACTCCCCTTCCTCCGTCCCCATGCCAGATTTCCTGGAAGAACAGACATTCACCCTGACCGCTTTCCCTTTGGAATTTATCGTTACTCCAGATATGGTCTCTTCATGTAGTTTTACTTCCGTCCTTCACTTGTCAGCAAAGTCGATCTGAGATAATCTACCCTAAGCATTATGGTTAAGAGATGTGCTCAAGAGTTTTTGGAATCCACAAGCTATAGAAGCAGCAGAGTCAGTTACGAAAGATCAGAACTGAACCCACACATTGATGACAAATGAAGGTAGACAACTCAGACGGAATGTTATGGTAAGACGCAACTTCTTTATCAACCCTTTGATTCCACCTCAGGAGTGGCCATAAGCTGCAGGTTGTCAAAACTTTTTCAGATGATGTAAGAATGTTATTTGGTCTTGATGAGTGTGCAAAAGCAACATTTAAAGCCGGAAAACTGCAGCACCAGGAAAACATCAGTTTGGGACAAGAATGTGATTTAAAAGAACTTGAGGAGGGAGGAGTGTATTTGGGAATTGATGAATGAATTCATAAAGGATCAACAATAAAACATGAACAAATGCGAATAAAACTTAGTAAGGAATAATTTAGAAGACTTAAATTAATTCTGAAAACAGCATTGTCATCTAGGAACAAAATCCAAGCTATACACCAATTTGCTCTTCCTGTCCAAACTTAGTTTTTGAGTGATTGACTGGCCCCAAAACATGTTGGATAGATTGGATAGGAAAACAAGAAGAATGCTTCTTGCTCACCAATCGATTTATAAAAATCAATATATACCAAGATTATATATATTCCACGTTTCGAAGGAGGGATGGGCCTCCATAAAATTGATTACATGTATAGATCTGCAGTTGTGAGACTCCACACACATCTGCCGACCTCACAAGACCTAAATGTAGAGAAAGTCTTGAAACATGAGGAGAATAAATTTAAGATGACTTCTGTGATTAATTTCGCAGAAGCATATTGGCGTAAAGCAGGAATGGAAATCAAACCAGAAGCAGATAAAAATCAGGCAGCAACTGAATGTACCAAAAAACAAAATAATATAAGGTGAAGGACCAAATGAGAAGGCAAGAAATGTGGAAAAAGCATAAATATAGTTGCAAGTATAAAAAAAGTCTGGCAGAACTTCATGTTGATAAGGAACAAACACAGGAATGGTTAAGGAGAGGCAAGTTCAAACCAAGAGATGAAAGGTTAATATTGGCAGCCCAAGACAGTGGGCTACGTACACGGTGGTTTACAAGTCCATTGAAAGTGTTGGAGAAAGACACAAATGTAGGTTTTGTAAACCAAATTGGAAACGGTTGCACACCTTGTTGCTGGTTGCGACATACCAGTGGCAGAAGGACTGTATACTGAAAGGCATAATAATGTGGCACGATTGTTGCACTGGGGATTGTACAAGCATTGTGGTATTGAAGTGGCTGAAAAACACTGGAAACATGAGCCACAAAGCATCATAGAAAATGATGGTGTATATCACATGGGATCACCCATTACCAACAGGTTAAGAAATAGATATCAGAAAGACATCTAGTGGTCCAAGAAAAGAAGACAAAAGTAACATTGATCATTGAAATCGCCACACCCAGTGACTACAGTGTCTTGCGTGCAGAGAAACACAAAGTCATAAAATATCAGGATCTGCAAGCAGAAAAGAGAGTAATGTGGAAGAAAGATACACAGACAGTTCCAATAATAGAAGGAGCAACAGGTTTTATAAAAAAGAATCTACAATTGTACTTAGATATGTTACCAATCCATGCAACTCCATATGAACTGCAGCAGTCATTACTGGGCACATTGTGTGCTGCGAAGAGCACTTTTGGCTGACATCAAAAATTGAAACAATACTAATTTCATGAACTTTAATTGTACTTTGACTTAGGAATCAGGTCCATTCCTGTCATGGTATTAGAAACCCAGAAGATGTGGAGAAACTAAAGAGATTTTTGTGCTGCTTGCTAGGAGTCAGTCATTTTCAATTCAGAGCCATGGACATTACTGTCACCGCTGCCCCCTAGTTGTTCAAATGCATGCCAGTAGTCACAGCTCATCTGAGACTTAGAGGGTTCCATGTGATGTTCTTGGTGTTTCACTGTTGCACTCATCACACTTGGGTTGTCTTGCCAGGGATAGCCCTCATTCGGCCTGAATACCAGAGGCTTAGTATTTCTGCGTCAGTTACTGTCGCTCCAGGACTGACGTCAGGTCATCAGTGGTATAAAAACAGGCAGCCGATGCCATTACATCAGTCGTTCTGGCCAAGGAGCCTGAAGCAGAAGCAGTTCACAAGAGTGCCGGTTGGCCGCTACCTGAGTTTTTGTTTCCGAAATTGAAGTTGAAATCTTCTAAAGCTAAATACCCCGTTGGGGATCCTTTTTTCTTACTCTAATCGATGTCAGAAAAAGTTAACAATTATCTCTCCTGTGGGAAAGCAAATAACACACCAAGATTTCCATTCTTATTGTGTCACCTGTTTAGGCCCAGACAATGACGTCCCTCGCTGCCAGTTTTGTGCTTTGTTCAATGCCCGAACTATTCATCATCAGGCCCTTATTGTAGCTAAATACTTTCGCTCTCGATCTCCATATTCCGAAATTACTTCGGTAAGCCATCCGACTACCAATCTTCTGAAAAAATGTAAGGATAAAGACAGAGACAGACCGCACAGGTCCAAAACTGCCTCCAACGCTTCCGTTAAGCTAGTCGCCAGTTCGCCTGTACTCAGTGAGGCACTTTTGCAGCCCCTGATGCCCGCATCGATGGATTCGCAGGCTGCTACCGAGACCTGTTCAGAGTCCGGTTTGCCATAGGTTCATAGGTTGATACTAGGCCATCTGCTCTAGGGCATTTATAAGCCTAGCCAGAGTGTGTTTGGCTTTCGCCACCCTTTTAGATTAGTTGACTGTGCCTCTGTATAGTAGGTCACAGAAGATAGCCCTTTTGAGGTTAGTTTACTGTGCCTCTGTCTAGTAGGGACACAGAAGAGATCCCAGGGGTAAACCTACGATCTCCCATCCACTCGTCAAGATTTCTCTTGAAGAGGGTCATTGAGGGACTCTGCCTAACATGGATTGGGATTTTGTTCGAGTGATGGGGAGCCTCTGGGATATGAATCTGTCCCTCCAGCATGTCCTATTTATTTCTGTGCTGAGGTTTAAGTCCCTGGAGCATGTAGCTCTAAGGGATTTGGATTTCCTGAGGTGGAGCATGTCCATTAATTCTGGGTTGGACATGGCTTTATACGTCAGGCACAGATTGCCTCCGAGTAGGCGGTAAGCAACTGAGTAGAGCTGGAGTTTCTTTAGCCTAACTGCGTAGGGCATCTGTTTGAGTCCCTTGAGCCTCTTGGTGAGGTACTTTTGGGGTCTTTCCAGTTGCTGCAGGTGTCGGGTAAGGTACATCCCAAATGGGGCATTGTATTCAGTTATGGGCCTGATGAGTGATGAGTAGAGGGGCACAATGACCTCTCTTGATCTAGATGTGAACCCTTTCGTGATAAGGTGGGCTATATAGAAGGTCTTTCTAACCACTTTGGCAACGTGATTGTCAAAGGAGAGATTGCTATCTACTTGGGTCCCCAAATCCCTAATTACTTCTTCCAGCTTAATGGATTACCACCTATGTGGTCATGTGTGGGCACTTTGTTTTCCCCAGAGGGATGACTATGCACTTTTGGCATTTAGCTTTAGGCCATGGCTCTGGCACCAGTTATCCATCTCTGTGAGACCCTTTTGGAGGATGCTTGTGTCAGTCGGCGAGTCGATTATGGCACCCAGTTTGCAGTCATCTGCGAACTTGGTCAGCCATAGTCCTCCCATGTTAGCCTGTACCTCAGAGAAATATATACCGAACAAGAGAGGTCCCAGGACTGAGCCTTGTGGGATGCCACTTGTAACTGGTTTAGAGTCTGACATGGCACCTGCAATTCTGACCATGTGGGTTCTATTCCTGAGCCAGTTTGCAACCCATCTTGTGACATAGGGGTTGATATTTAAGCTGGTGAGCTTATTTATGATGCCTGAGTGGGGTATTATGTTGAAGGCTTTTGCGAGGTCCAGGTAGGCTGTGTGGACTACCTTCCCTTCATCTGTGGCCTTGGTGACTGTTTCAAAGAAGTCGACCAGGTTCAAGAGGCAAGATCTGCCCTTAAAGCCGAATTCAGTAGGATCCAGTGTTTAGAGGTTCCCAATGTCTTTGTTTGAGTTTCATGATGATACGCTCCATAGCTTTGCAGACCAGGCTAGTCAGGTTTATAGGGCAATAGTTTCTGGGGTCCGTTGTGGCACCACCTTTGTGGAGTGGGACCACTGTTGCTGTACGCCATTCCATGGGCACATATCCTGTAGGAAGGCTGAGATTGAACAGTGACTTTATGTGAGGGTTCAGCTTGGAGTTCGTGTAAGCTGCAGCCCGGCACACCGTCCGGTCCCATTGATGCTGTGTTTTTTGCTTTGGAGAGGGCAGCTCTCACCTGTGCATCTGTGATGTCAGGGAGGCTACACTCTGGTGGGATAGACATTTGCTCTTTTGGGGGGGAAGGGGGGAGAAGTTTGCACTGAACCTATCTGCCAGGATGTTGGCAATGTCTGTGGGTTCAATGTATTTTTTGTCATTTTGAACTAACTCAGAGCATATGTGGGAGTTGCCACCCAGGTTCCTGACATAACTAAAGAAGGCCTTGTGATTATCTTTAACATCTTGTGCAATTTTTCTTTCGAAGCTGGCCTTAGATGATTTTATGAGGGATCGTAGTTTCTTGCTAGTACTGATCAGAGATGCCTTCCCTTTTTGGGATTTTGCTCTATCATGTAGTAGCTTCCTCCTTCTGTTGTATAGCTTATTTATGGCTGGGGTCCACCAGACAGGTCTCCTGCCTTTGGAGGAATGAGTCTTGGTTTTATTTGGGGTAGCACGATCCATGCATTCCTGTAGGTGTCCATAGAAAGCGTTTGTAAAGGATTCTGTGGTTTGGGCCGTATTTTCCACTGGGCCGGGGGCTTTGAAGGATTCCACCTCGGTTTTGAGATGTGTGAAGTTTGCTTTTGAGAAGTTCTTCACCGTGGATATTCATCGTGCATACAGCTGCAGTAATCACAGATAGGTTTTCTGCTGTCAGGCGGGTCCTCGGTCGGCCGAATTCCAAAGTCTAGGTCCGGCGTCGGTTGCTGTCGCTTTCTTTCCTGACGTCAGTGAGGCAGGGGTATATAAGACACAGCCGACGCCATTTTCTCCAGTCTTTTTTGCCCCGCGGTGCCTGAAGCAGAAGCAGTTTGCAAGTGCCGGTCGGCCAGCTCCTGAATTTACAAAAAATTGGAAACCGAAGTCTTCATTAAAGCTAAGTACCCCGTTGGGGAAACTTTTCTTGCCTCAGACCGATGTCAGAAAAAGTTAACAATTGTATTTCTTGTGGGAAGCAAATACCGCATAAGGATTTCCATTCCCTCTGCATACCTTGTTTAGGCCCAGAGCACGACGTCTCGGGCTGTCGCTTTTGCGCTACTTTCAATAAACGCACTATTAAGCGTCGGGCGGAGTTCGCCCAACACTTTTTTGGTAAAGCCTTTGATTATAAAATGTCGTCGGAGACTCCGACTACTGTTTTGTCCAAAAAACGCAAGGACAAGGACAGACATGCGAGGTCCGCAGTCCCCACCGACACCACGCCAAAACCGGCTACACGTGGTCCGGTTCTCAGTGAGACGCCTATGCAGTCCCTGACTACCGACGACACTTCTTTGGCGGTGTCTTTTGTAACCGAGACCACAGGTACCTCGGCCCATACCCAGACTACAACCACCGAAGCCACTGTGAGCGTTGAGCCTCCTAATGTGGACAGGTCCACTTCCACCCATGGTGTCGTTAGACCCTCATCTTCCTTTTCCATTAAGGCCTTTACTAAGTCCAAATCAGCCAGGCATCCCAAGAGGCTTGTTGCACAGGGCCCATCCCCAGGCCCCATGCCTAAAAAGCAGATGCTTAAAATGGCTGAGGATTTAATTACTCTTATCAGGGGTTCCCAACCCCCTCCAGACAAGAGACCCAGAGTGGAGGAAGATTCTCCCTCTTCTGATCAGGGTTCCATTTTTTCAGAACATTCTGATGTAGAGGAACACTCTTACTCCCCTTTTGAAGATTCTGATGCAGAGCAGTCCATTCCTTCTGTATCTCCTCCTGAGGATTTTTCTTTTGGGGAAACCTTGCACACCTTGAGGGAACACTTCCATTGGGAAGGCCAAGACTTTTCTGATTCCAAGAAAAGACTTAGGGAATTTCTTTTGTTACCTCAACACAGACCTCTGGCGATGCCTCCTGTCTTGGACGTACTTGATGATGTTTATTCGGAGGCTTGCCTTAATCCCGATTCCCTGCTTCCTGCCCCAGTCAAGCCTGATAGGTACTACAGAGTTCCTAACTCTCACCAATTTCTTTACAAAAGCCATAATGCTGACCCTGAAACCATTTCTCAAGGCCCCAAGTGAATGAAGGCCTCTACTGCTAAGAATCCACTACCTTCCGAAAGAGAGTCAAGATCCTTAGAAAGGTGGGGAAAAAAGGTATATACCTCGGCCACCCTAGCCATGAGGGGCTTAAATTGTCAGTTTCATATGCTTAAATATCAGCAGTTTCTGTTATCACAATTAAGAAATAAAATGTCTCAACCTGAACAACCAGATTTGAAGGAGTTGCAGGATATGATGCATAGTTCAGAACAAGTGGGTAAACACACCTTACAATGTGGCTATGATGCCCTAGAGGCCTCAAGTAGAGCTGCTGTTACAGGATCAGTCATTCGTAGACATGCATGGCTTAGGGAACAAATCTTGCCTGATCATGTGAAAGCTAAACTACTAGATGCTCCTTTTACAAAAGGATGTGTTATTTGGTACTAATGCTGAGGAGATACTACGGAAAATGGAAGAAAAAGCCAAATCTATGCAAACTGTCAAAGCTTTTCTACAGGTTCAACCACCACTTTTTAGCAGAAATTGGCCTTCTAAAAACTGGTCCTTTCCAGCCACGGACAAGCCCCAAAGCGGTAGATACAGGCGCACAAGGGGCAGAGGGCAATCACAAGGATCATATAGAGGCAGGCAATGGCAAACTCCAGCACCAAGAGGTGGCGAAGACAGTGCACAACAATACAGGAAACAAACCCAATAACTTCCTCCTTTCCATGCCAAGCAAGTCTCGGCTGGCAGCACCCTTGGGAGGAAAGCTGGCATTATTTACAAGAAATTGGCATATTGTCACAACAGACAAATGGATCCTGGACATTATAAACAGAGGCTACAGATTTCATTTTCACACTCTCCCAAAAATGAGAGGCATGCCAAACCTGCCACACAATCAAAGGGCAGAGGCACAACTACAAATTTCAAAGCTCATAGACATGAAAGCTATTCAAGAGGTACCTACTCACAAACAAGGTCAAGGTTTTTATTCCAGGCTATTTCTGGTACCAAGGATAGGAACCGACTGGAGACCCATTTTGGACTTATCCATCCTAAACACATTCTTACTGCACAAAATTCAAGATGCTCACATTACAGCAGCTTCTTCCCATGCTGGGCAAGGAGTTTTGGCTGGTAACATTGGACCTCAAGGAGGCATACCTGCATGTCCCAATCAGACAAAGCTGCAGAAGATACCTCAGATTTCTTGCAGGTTCAATCTACTATCAATTCTCTGCATTGCCCTTTGGCTTATGTACTGCGCCCAGAGTATTCACGAAATGCCTGGCATCAGTAATTGCCTACTGCAGACTTCAAGGGATACAAATTTACCCTTATTTGGACGACTGCCTGATCCAAGCGGACAGCAAGCACATACTTCTGGAACATCTGGCTTATGCAGCATGGTTACTGAATTCTCTGGGATACACAATCAACAAAGAGAAATCCAGGCTAACACCATCTCAGAAAATAACTTTCCTGGGTGCCAACCTGGACACAAACACCCAGATGGCCTATCTTGCGCCAGAAAAACAGGGGCAACTAACTCAGTACTTCAAAACACTAGCAAAAATTGTACCAGGCTTACTGCAAGGAAAATCCTGCAGGCTCTGGGATTCATGGCATCTTGCATTCTTTTAATCCCATGTGCAAAGTTGCATATGAGGAAACTTCAGTGGTACCTAAAAAAGCTATGGTCTCAACACAGCCACAGTTTGGAAACAATAATACCAATAATTCCATGTTTGCAAAAGGAATTTCTATAGTGGGCCCAAGCATGTCAAACAAACACAGGCCTCCCATTCTGCAAGCCTCAAGCAAATCAAGTCATCACGACAGACGCCTCAGATTACGCCTGGGGGGCGCACATGACAGACAGGTGCATTCAGGGCAAATGGTCCCAAAAGGAAAAGCACCTTCACATCAATCAAAAAGAAATTCTAGCAGTGATAAATGCAATTACAGCTTTCAAGGACCTCCTGCATCCAGGACAATTATTGATAAGAGCAGACAACACCACAGTAATGTGGTACATAAACAAACAAGGAGGAACACATTCATACCCCCTGTGCAGACTAGCCATGACACTTTGGATCTTGGCTCTGGAATGGCAAATCGAACTTCAAGCACAGTACTTGCCAGGCTTGGAAAACACGCTGGCAGACAATCTAAGCAGAAATATGACGGATCCACACGAATGGAAGTTGCATCCTCAAGTGTTTACAAAGATAATCCAAGCGTGGGAGAGGCCAGACATAGATCTCTTCGCCTCCCACAGAAATCATCAATTGGAAAAGTTTTGTTCAAGGACCTTTCATCCAAAGGCCTGGAGAGTGGACGCCCTTTCATTCAGTTGGACAGCATGGACAGTTTACGCTTTCCCACCTCTGCCTCTTCTGCCCAAGGTGCTCTTGAAAGCAAGAGCAGACAGACCGAAGATGATACTGATTGCTCCAGACTGGCCAAGACAACACTGGTACCCACTCCTGAGGAGCCTAACACATACTCCTCCCTGGCCCCTACCTCTAATGCCTCTTCTGCTGACTCACCACAGCTACAAAACTCTTCTCACCACAGCTACAAAACTCTTCACAGTCAGCTGAAAACACTCAATCTCGCTGCATGGAAAATTCCTTAACACCACAACAGACCCTACTCCCCAAAGAGGTGCAGGATGTCATTTTGGAGGCCAGAAGGCCATCTACTAGAAAGGCTTACTCAGAAAAATGGAAACGGTTTTGCTCTTGGAATGAGAAAAAAGGCCAGGACCCTAAAAAACTGAATTTGCCTCCGGTATTACAGTATCTAGCTGAGCTGCTGAACAGTGGACTTTCATTTTCCTCCATAAAAATCTATGCCTCAGCCATTTCTGCAGAATTCAACACGGATCCACTCGTATTCTCTCACCCACTCTTAAGACAGTTCCTCAGAGGGGCTAAGAATATAAGATCACCAAGGAAACAACCAGTGCCAGCCTGGGATCTTAATTACATTCTAGAAAAATTAACATTGCCTCCCTTTGAACCAGCTGCCTCAACAGATTTGCAATATTTGTTCTGGAAAACAGCTTTCCTTCTGGCCATTACCTCAGCTCGTAGGGTTTCAGAACTACAAGCCCTCATGGCTGTGCAGCCCTTTCTCATCTTCCATCAGGACAGGGTTTCCCTTCGAACCAACCCGTCATTTATGCCTAAAGTGGTATCCAGGGTAGCTTTAAATCAAGCCATACACTTACATACCTTTTACCCCAATCCTCAAAATAAAGGGGAAAGGCTGCTACACTCCTTAGACATCCATAGACAGCTACGTTATTATTTGGACAGAACAAAGCCTTTCAGGAAATCAGAACAACTTTTTGTGTCCTATGCTGTAGGAGCTCAAGGGAAGCCAGTTACCAAACAGACAATTTCAAAATGGATAGGCCACTGCATACGGTTTTGTTACTCCTAACATGGAAAATCTGTCCCTACAGGCATCAGATCCCACTCTACCAGGGCCACAGCTACCTCTACAGCCTTTCTCAGAGGAGTTCCTACCAAAGATATTTTGGAGGAAGCCACTTGGAGTTCTGTACATACCTTCACAAAACACTACCACCTGCCTTTATATTCCAAAGCTAGAGCAGGCTTTGCCACTGCTGTGTTGCAGGGCATTCTGGCTCATCCCAGTTCCACCTAGTGCCTACCACCCTGTGCGTAGCTTTGGGATTCTACCCATCTGTGATTACTGCAGCTGTATGCATGATGAACATAGTACAGTTTTGTACCTACCATAAATGTAGATGTTCGAGTGCTAATACAGCTGCAGTACAGTTTTCCCTCCCTCCTTCCCCTCTCCTTGGTAAAGGCCTAGGGCCTAACCCCTCTTCATACAACCTGACTGGGTTATCCTTCTATGGTGTATTTGCTTGCAACTACTGATTTTTGATTATATTGCATTGCATGTATATAAATATAATTTATGTATTGCCTTCCTACTGGGGGCACCTGACGTCTGGGACAAGAAAGACTGAAGAAAATGGCATTGGCTGTGTGTTGTATACCCCTGCCTCACTGATGTCAGGAAAGAAAGCGACAGCAACCGACGCCGGACCTAGACTTTGGAATTCGGCCGACCGAGGACCCGCCTGACGGCAGAAAACACATCTATGATTACTGCAGCTGTACTAGCACTCTAACATCTACATTTATGGTAGGTACAAAACTGTACTTTTCCTTGGCTGGGGGTGGGGACGGGATATGGATGTCCAGTGAGATTAATTTATGGTCAGATCTTACCAATGAGGGGTATACCTCTGGTATGGAAGATAGAGTCCCCATGTTGGTGATGATCAGGTCCAGTACGTTTTCCCCTCTTGTAGGAGTGGTGACCAGTTGTTCCATAGCATTTGAGTTTATAAATTCTAGGAACCGTTGGGTGAGGGTGTTGGGGCTTGAGTAGTGCTCCCAGTCTGTTTGGGTAGTTGAAGTCACCCAATATAATGGTGTTTGGAGAGACCTTCATATTCTCCAGTGTTCTCAGGAAAGCCGAGCCGGGTTCCTGAGTTTGGGAGGGTGGTCTGTAGCAGGCTACAAACTGAAAGGCAGTTTTGCCCACTGTTAGTTGCACATGGATGGTCTCTGATGCTTCATGCAGTGCCACTAACCTGGAGGTGTGGGTATCTTTGATGAATATGGATACTCCCCCCTCCTTTTGTGGTTCGGTCCGAGTTTTGGGGCTGAAAAGCATGGTATGAGGTATAACCTGGTAGTGCTGGGGTGCTCTCGGGAGCCTTGAACCAGTTTTCTGTTACTGCACAGATATCGATATTCTCCATACTGAGGAGTGCCTCGAGTGCGTGCATCTTGAGGTTTAGACTTCTGGCATTGAGCGTCATTACCCTTAGTTTCTTTTTCTTTGTTTTGTCTATGGAGGTGGGTTTGTCTCTTGAGCCTTGCCTAAAAAAAGCACTATGGTGGTGGCAAGTGCCTTAGCCAGTATTCGAAAGCCCAGGGGTGACAGGTGCAAGCCGTCCCTAGCGAAGCAGCGTGGCTTGTCGAGCATGTCATCCCAGGCTGACAAACACTGGATCCCCTTTGAATGACACCGATACTTTAGCCAATTGTTAAAATTGATTATTTTGTCTTTATACTATGGCATCATTCTTGGTGAGAGTAAGATGCTACTCAAGGTCAGGGTCATACCGGCCTGGGCTACATGATCAGAGAGCTCCTGTATGTCTCTTTTCATGTAGTCCAGGGAGGTACATCTCAGGTCATTCACACCAGCATGGACAATGACTGAGTCATATTTGTACTTGCTTTGGAGTGACCTGATTGCTTGTGTTATGTGGCGGATCCTGGCACCCGACAGGCAGCTTACAGTGAGCTTCTCCTTGTTCAGCCTGGTGAGTGGGACGTCAGTGTGTCTGACAATAGAGACATCTATTACAAGTGTATTAGGTGTGTTGTTTAGCCTTAAGGGCTGTGACTGTGTGGCACACTGACTTTGTGAACTATGTGATACGTGGGTATTGTTGTGGGGTAGCGGTTGCTTGGATGTCTGCTATGGAGGTCTCTGCTGCTTGGGCAGATTTTTATTTAGAGCCTCCGAGTATGTTTTGTGTGTTTGTGATTGGTTTTCTGTTGCGATAGGTCTATGTGAGACTGGATTTGTGGTGTGTGTGGTTACCTTCTCCTCCTGACTGACTGTGCCAGTATTTGGTTGCGAGAGCTCAGCCTCCAGTTTGGCTATATAGTTGCATCTCTCACATATATTTGAGCTTGTTGGGATGAGGAGAGGGTGGTCTGTATACATAAGGCAGTTGTAACATTGCCTCAAGATTCCCAGATTCACCAGCTGGACTGGAGAGTAAACCCGAAACTGACTTTTGGACATGCCAGAATAGTATAAGGAACTACTTTTTGACTAATCAAAAAGGACCAACAGGGAGCCAAGTACTTAAAGAGAGTATAAGAGGGTGTAGTGCTTTAGTTTATTAGTGCTTACTTATAAGATTACTTATACGAGCAACTGCAGGGCTTTAGAATGAAAACAGAGTGCTTACTTTGAGATTTAGAACAGTTCTAAGGGAAAAAGTGAAGAGCAGACTTTGTGGAGACGGGAATAGTTTAAACCCATTTCAGCGGCGCTGCCCGATGCTGCGCTATGCGCAAAATCTTGCAAAACTGCACAAATGCGGGTTCTAAAGCAGGGAAACTGAAAGAGATAGGAATTAACCCAGAACGGCCAATAAGCTCTACTAGTTTCAGAGCTGAGACCACTCCTCCAGGGACAGATAGGCTGCTCAAAGCTCCCCACTCTCACTGGTGAACAGAGAAGCTTCCCCCTATCCAAGTAAGGATATGGGCAACACAGGAAACTATACCATAGTCCGGAATTCAGCAAAACCTGAAATCTGGACTAATCTAGTTCAGCAAAGGCGGGAAAACAGAATATTTTTTTGTTTTTTTTTTTTTGTTTGTTTGTTTTCAGGAAATAGCAGAAAAACACACAAAACACTGTAAAGGCTATAAACAGGCTAGCGCACTTTAGTGTGAAGCCTACAACAGTTTACAATACAAAAACGACTTAAATTGATATAAAACAAGTGCAAAAACTGTAAAAAGCAGAAGGCAAATGCAATTTAAACTTTTTAAAGCACAGATCAGTAGAAATTCACTTTTTAGGCGTGAAAAGGCAGTCGGAGCAAAAAAACAGAGAAAAAAATACTTAAATCTGGAAAAGTCTCTCTTGCCTCTCTCTGTTGCCTGTATCACTCTGCAGGACACTACGAGGAGCTGTGCGGTGGTGTATACTGGTGCAAAACCGCGCAAATGCGGGTTTTAAAGCAGGGAAACTGAAAGAGATAGGAATTGACCCAAAACGGCCAATAAGCTACTAGTTTCAGGGCTGAGACCACTCCTCCAGGGACAGATAGGCTGCTCAAAGCTCCCCACTCTTACTGGTGAACAGAGAAGCTTCCTCCTTTCCAAGTAAGGATATGGGCAGCACAGGAAACTATACCACAGTCCGGAATTCAGCAAAACCTGAAATCTAGTTCAGCAAAGGCGGGAAAAGAGAATTTTGTTTTTTTTTTTGTTTTTTTTTTCAGGAAACAGCAGAAAAACACACAGAAAACAGTGTAAATGCTATAAACAGGCTAGCGCACTTTAGTGTGTAGCCTACAACAGTTATACAATACAAAAACAACTTAAATTGATATAAAACAAGTGCAAAAACTGTAAAAAGCAGAAGGCAAATGAAAATCTGAAGTAGTTAACTTCATTTGGTCTACAACCTGTGGGTATCTGATCCGATTCGGATCCCAGCCGGCAGCTATCCTAGCTTACAGATCCGAGCTCCAAGCTCCTCCCCCTTACCCATAATACCTTGCTACCTCCTTGTAACCCCCAGATCTTGTTTGCCGCGGCTAAGATAGCTTCTCAGAACGAGCTCAGAGTGGTTTTGTGAGTAGTTTAACATTAGATTTCTAATATCTTTAAATTTTTCTCTATATTCCCTTGTGTGTGTGTGAACCCCAGCTAGTTATCATAGAGGTTCCCCTTTTCTTTAGGTATAGTTTAATTGTTTAGTCAGCTAGTTCCCCTCCCCCCACCAAAGTGTGTGAAGGCGTCTGCTGATGTTCTTCGTGTTTCACTGTTGCAGTCATAACTGTAAGGGTGATCCTGCCGGCAGACAGCCCGAGGTCGGCCAGAATTCCAAAGTCTGGGTCCGGCGTCGGCTGTACCAGCAAGTACCCTGACGTCAGAACGCAGAGGTATAAAGCTGACAGCCGACGCCATCTTCTCCAGTCTTTCTTGCCGTGCGGTGGAAAGCAGCTCGCAAGTTGTTGGTTGGCGGATTCCCGGACAACGTGCTTTGCTTGTCGTCGGTCCAAAGACGAAGACTTCTCTTCTCAAGCTAAGTACCCCGTTGGGGAAACTTTTTTCTTGCTCCTCCGATGTCAGAAAAAGTTAATAATTGTATATCGTGTGGAAAACAAATACCTCATAAAGATTTCCACTCTTACTGTCTTCCTTGCTTAGGCCCTGACCACGACGTTTCTTGCTGTCGGTTTTGTGCCAGGTTTAATTCGCGTACTATTAAGCGTAGGTACGATTGGGCCTTGAATTATTTCGGTAGACGGTTCAATTACAGGATGTCGTCGGATACTTTACCGACAACCGGAATTCACAAAAAGCGCAAGGACAAGGATAGGCCTCTGAGGTCCAAACAGGATTCTATGCAGCCGGAGCCAGCTTCGGGTTCGGCGGTAGTCAGTGAGGCGCTTTTGCAGCCCCTGTCGTCAGCCACTTCGGAACCGATGGCCGACACGAACTCCCATGGGGAGCCAACTAGGCCCAGTATTTTATCTGCTGCAGGACCTTCGGACATCGCTCCTTCAGATGGGTCCGGAACCGCTGTGCAGGTACCGGCTTCTGAAGGGGTTTTCAGGCCTTCTCATATCACCATTACTACAAAGACAAAGGCAAAGTCAAAGACTCCTGTTAAGCCAAGGATTTCTTCTCAAGCTTCTTCGGATTCAGCTCCCAAGACCCAAAAGCAATTATTAAGGATGGCTGAAGATTTACTATGATTAGGGGTTCTCACCCCCCTCCTGAAAAAAGGCCTAGACAGGATATTCCTTATGATTCCTCTGATCAGGCTTCTGTGTCTTCAGTTTCTTCCTCTGAACAGGATTACTCTTTTCCTCCTTATGAGGATTCTGATGCAGAGGACTCTATTCCCTCTGCTTCTCCCCCTGAAGATTTTTCTGTTGGGGAAACCTTGCATGAGATGAGAGAGCATTTTCATTGGGAAGGTCAGGATTATTCCGCTTCCAAGAAGAGACTTAGGGAATTTCTCCTTCTCCCTCAACACAGACCTTTGGCTATTCCTCCTGTTCTTGATATTGTGGATGATGCTTTCTCTGAAGCTAACCTGAATCCTGACTCTTATCCGCCTGCTCCTTCTAAGCCGGATAGATTTTATAGAGTCCCTGATTCCCATCAATTTTTGTTCAAGAACCCTTCTGCAGATCCTGAAACTATTTCTCAGGGTTCCAAGGCTGCTAAGGCCACTTCAGCTAAAAATCCTATTCCCTCTGAAAAGGATTCTCGTGCCTTGGACACATGGGGCAAAAAGGTGTATACTTCTGCTACTCTTTCTATTAGAGCTTTAAATTGCCAGTTTCATATGTTCAAGTATCAGCAATTTCTTTTGTCTGTTTTAAAACAAAAACTTTCTACCTTTCCTGCATGTGCAGAGGACAAGGAATTACAGGATGTATTGCATGCAAATGAACAAGTAAGCAAACATAGTTTACATTGTGGTTTTGATGCCTTGGAGGCTTCTTGTAGGGCCGCAGCCTCTGGTACTGTTATCAGGAGACATGCTTGGCTTTGAGAGCAGAATTTGCCTGAGCAAGTTAAGGCTAAATTGTTAGATGCCCCTGTTCAGCATGATGTTCTGTTTGGCTCTAAAGCTGAGGATGTTATTAAAAAGATGGAGGATAAGGCGAAATCTATGCAGACTGTTAAAGATTTCTTACAAGTTCAGCCTCCTAGATTTACTAGAAATTGGCCCTCCAAAAATTGGTCCTTTCCCACGTCTGACAGGCCTCAAAGGGGAAGATATAGATGCTCCAGAGGTCGGGCTCAGGCTCAGGCCTCTTACAGGTCCAGGCAATGGACTGCTTCATCCCCTAGAAGGGGAGAAGACAGATCTCAATCTCAAAGGAAGCAGACCCAATGACTCTCTCTGTTGGGCTACAGGTCCTCTTTGCCTGGAAGCCCCTCTCGGAGGAAAACTTTCTCTCTTCTACCAAAATTGGACTCGTATTACCAAAGACAAATGGTTTTTGGATGTGATTTTAAGAGGTTACAAATTCCACTTTCACACTCTGCCAAGGTCTATTGGTTGGCCAGATCTGCCAAAACATCAATGGTCAGAGGCCTTAAATCAAGTGGACGCTCTATTGGCCATGAGAGCCATAGAACCTGTTCCACTTTCACAGATGGGAAAAGGTTTTTACTCAAGACTATTTCTGGTCCCAAGAAAACAAAACTCATGGAGACCTATTCTGGACCTTTCAGTGTTAAACACCTTTCTGGAAATTCCAAAATTCAAGATGCTTACTCTACAACAACTTCTTCCAATGCTCTCCCAGGATGCTTGGATGGTGACATTGGACTTAATGGAAGCCTACTTACACATTCCCATCAGGCAGGAACGCAGAAAATACCTCAGATTCAAGGCAGGTTTGAGGCACTTTCAATTCTCTGTACTGCCCTTTGGTTTATCTACTGCGCCCAGAGTCTTTACCAAGTGTCTGGCTCTGGCTCCAGTAGTAGCTTATTGCAGACTCCAGGGGATTCAAATTTACCCCTATCTGGATGACTGCCTTATTCAGGCGGACAGCAAAGACCTTTTACTTCAACATCTGGATTTTGTTCAACATCTTCTCCTACTACTAGGATTCTCAGTGAACACAAAAAAGTCACATTTGATCCCTTCTCAGCAAATTATTTTTTTGGGAGCTCTTCTAAACACAAGCTTGCAAAGGGTCTTCCTCACTCCAGAAAAACAATTACAGCTGGCCTCAATTTTCAAAACCTTGGCAACTTTACCTCAGCTCACTGCAAGGAAATTCCTGCAGGCTTTGGGCTACATGGCTTCTTGCATCCTGTTGATTCCAACTGCAACGCTTCATATGAGAAAACTTCAATGGTACCTAAAGAGTGTATGGTCTCAGCATTACCACAGTCTAGACACAATGATTCCACTGATTCCCTGCCTCCAAAAGGAGCTCCTTTGGTGGTCCAGGGCTTGTGCTTTGAACGAAGGGAATCCCTTCCGTCTGCCTCAACCTTCTCAGATCATAACCACGGACGCTTTGGATTATGCTTGGGGTGCTCATTTTCTAGACATTGGCCAGCAGGGCTCTTGGACAAAGAAGCAACTACCCTGGCACATCAACTTGAAGGAAATGTTGGCAGTCCAAAATGCTCTTCTAGCATTCCAGACTCTTTTGAAACCAGGACCTCTTCTGATTTGTACAGACAATACCACAGTCATGTGGTACATAAACAAGCAAGGGGGCTCTCACTCTTACCCCCTCTGCAGACTAGCCATGAATTTATGGGACACAGCTCTAAATCTGAATCTGCATCTTCAAGCTCAGTTCATTCCAGGAAATCAGAACCTCTTAGCAGACAGCCTAAGCAGAAATCTTTTGGATCCTAACGAATGGATGTTGACCCCAACTTATTCAGCAGAATAACTGCAGTTTGGGGTTGTCCTCAGATCTGTTTGCATCCCGTCTCAATCATCAGTTGCCTCTCTTTTTGCACCAGGTCCTTCCACATAACAGCTTGGAAAGTGGATGCCCTGTCATTCAGCTGGAGGAATCTTTCGGGATATGCCTTCCCTCCTCTTCCTCTTCTGCCTCGGGTGTTACTGAAAATAAATTAGGACAAACCCAAGACTATCATTTTGATAGCTCCAAATTGGCCTCTGCAGTTTTGGTATCCAACTTTAAAACACCTATTCTTGGAACCTCCTTGGATTCTTCCTCTGATCCCTTCTCTTCTGTCCCAGCATCAGGGTCAGATGCAACACTCTCAAATCAAGTCTATTTGCCTAGCAGCTTGGCTCTTCAAGGGCCTTTGATTCCTTCCCTTCCCAAACAGGTTTTGGATGTTCTTTTAGAAGCTAGGCGGCCTAGCACTAGAAAATCTTATGCTTCAAAATGGAAAAGATTTTGTATCTGGATGCAGGATCGAGGTTTTGATCCTCTTTTGCCTAATATTTCCTCCATTTTACTTTACCTCTCAGACCTTCTGCTTAAAGGCCTTTCCTTTTCCTCCATCAAAATTCATGCTTCTGCTATCTCAGCTCATTTTAATACTGATCCTCCCATTTTTTCTCACCAGCTGGTGAGGCAATTTTTGAGAGGAGCTAAGAATTTAAGACCTCCCAGAACTACTCCTGTTCCTGCTTGGGATCTTAATTATATTTTGGAGAAACTTACTTTGCCTCCTTTTGAGCCTGCTGCAGCTTCGGATATCAAGTTCTTATCCTGGAAGACCGCTATCTTATTGGCATTGACTTCTGCCAGAAGGGTTTCAGAGTTGCAAGCTCTCGTGGCTGTGGAACCATACATTATCTTCCACCAAGACAGTTTCCTTGAGGACAAATCCTACTTTTATGCCCAAGGTGATTTCTAAAGTGGCTCTAATCAGACTATTCACCTTCCTACCTTCTTTCCAAATCCTCAAAATAAAGGGGAAAGGATCTTACATTCATTGGACGTACACAGGCAACTACGATTTTACCTGGACAAGACTAAAGATTTCAGAAAATCTGATCAATTGCTTATCTCTTATGCCTCCAGTTCTCTGGGTAAGGCTATTTCTAAACAAACTATTTCCAAATGGATTGCTCATGGAATAAGGTTTTGTTACTCTCACTATGGGAAACAGATTCCAGGTACTGTTAGAAGTCATTCTACTAGAGCAGCTGCCACTTCAGCAGCTTTTCTCAGAGGGGTTCCTACCAAGGACATTTTGGAAGCTGCCACATGGAGTTCAGTGCATACATTCTCTAAGCACTACAATCTCTCTTTGTATTCTAAGTCTAGGGCAGGCTTTGCCTCTGCTGTTTTGCAGGGTCTTCTAGCTGCCCCTTCTTCTGCATAACCTCCTCCCTCATTCACAGCTTTGGGATTCTACCCTACAGTTATGACTGCAACAGTGAAACACGAAGAACATAGTACAGTTGTGTACACCTACCATAAATGTAGATGTTAGAGTGTCTTCACTGTTGCAGTCAGTGTTTCCCTCCCACCAGTCCCCTCTTATTTTTGCTTGTCTTCTCTTCCACTTCTTTTGTGGTGTATTTGTGTTCCTTTTTAGACACCTTTTGGTTTGTTTTTTGGGGGCTTCTGACAACTGGGGCAAGAAAGGCTGGCGAAGATGGCGTCGGCTGTCAGCTTTATACCTCTGCGTTCTGACGTCAGGTTACTTGCTGGTACAGCCGACGCCGGACCCAGACTTTGGAATTCTGGCCGACCTCGGGCTGCCTGCTGGCAGGATCACCCTACAGTTATTACTACAACAGTGAAGCCACTCTAACATCTACATTTATGGTAGGTGTACACAACTGTACTTTCCATCCTTTTTTACAATGGCCGAAGGCCCTAAGGCCATTTTTTCTAAATGCACAGAGTGTGGTCATAAGCTGTCCCCAGCGCATGGCCACACTCGGTGTGTGTTATGCCTGGGTGTGGAACACCTTTCCACAGGCTGCACTATTTGTGCAGCCTTTAATCCCAGGGCATTAAAAGACAGAAAGGCCAAGCTTATTTTAGCGGGCCTTCTGACACCAGATTCTCCAGCTTCTGCTGTAGTGCCAGCCGTTACCACGGCTGCTCCACCTGCCGCTGCCGATCCCCTGGCCGGGACTCTCCCTCCCTCTGTGGCCCATGAGGAAAGGGAGGGCAGAAAAAAGGATAGGAGAGACGGGGAGAGAGAAAAGGAGAAACACCGGAGCCATAAAAGGCGGTCGGAGTAGACTTCCTCTGCTCCGCCACCTAAAGTTACTGCTTCTCCCTTAAAGGTCTCCGAGTCTACCCCCTCTCGGCTCCGATCCCCTCATTTCTCCCTAGAGCCGGAGGAGGAGACTCTGTCACCTTCTAGGTCATCAAAGCGACCTTCCCGGCCGCCATCAGTGGCCTCTAGTAGGTCTACAAGGAGTTTGTCGGACGCAGATATGGATCGGATGATGCATCGATTTTTGCAGGCTCAAATGCAGATGGGAGTGCTCGTGCCTCCCCCCCCCCCCGGGCGGGAGCTCAACACCTTTTTTTGTCCCTGTTGCTGCTTCTCCGACCTGCTTTCAGGTCTCTGAGCTGTCGGATCCGGCTAGCTTCGGAGCTGGGCTGGGGCCGGCGCCGACAGCGTTTCCGCTTTGGGCACCGACCATGCCCTCGGGTCTATCGGATCCAGGATTCTTGTCGGATCCGAGCTTTCGGAGCCGTGGGGCGGGCGTCGGATCCGGAGGGGCTAGTGGAACTTCGGCCCCATCCAGGTTGGGTCACACTACCCTTTTGGATCCGATCGGGTCGCCTTCGGCTCCGATCCATACATCGAAGCTGAGGGAACTGCTCTCGGATCCAAGGGAGAGCAGTTCACCATCAGCATTCGACGTAGTGGAGAGGGTCCTCTCGAGGGACTCGAGACCCCCGGTTCTTGCTCCGGACCAACCCGTCGCTCCCACGCAATTGAGCCTATCCTCTGTCATCCGACCCCCTGGGACAGCCTGCGCTTACGTCCCAGATGGTTCACTTGGAGGAACAGGACATTGCTGGTGAGGCCTCTTCGGACAGCCCCCCCGAGGAGGTGCCTCACAAGCGGAAGTGCAAGAGGAGGCACGTGGACTCACCTGAGTCCCTCACGGAAGACACGGACCTGGAGGAAGGGGAAGGCTCCCCAAGATCACCCCCCGAAGACGTCTCCTTTGGAGACATCATGGAAATGTTACGCATTAGGTGAGGGTGGTCTGCCCAAAAGCCTTCCTCAGACGAGTCCGTGTTTCTGGAGGCATTTGACGCAGGCCCATCTACCTCTTGGGTGATCCCCCCCCCCCCTGCCGACCCCCTGGTAGATCTTATTACTACCAGGGCGTGGAAGGAGCCGGACACTGTGGAGCCGATCCCCAAACATCCCGACAAAATACTGAGCCCCCCCCTCAGACAAGGCTTGTTGGAGTAAGGGTGCCACCAAGAAGGAACAAACACAGGAGAGTTCCTCTGTGCATCCTCTAGATAAGGATTCTCGGATGATAGACCGTTTGGGAAAGCGGATGATCTCTTCAGCGACCTTCTCGGTAAGGTCACTGAATTACATGGCACATGTTATTCAACTTCAGCGGGACCTGATTAAGGAGTACGCTGGATCACCCCCAGAGTCCATGTTGGCCGAGGACAAGCGTACGTTCTCGTCCCGAATGGCCACTCTCAAGTCGATCACAAACACATCCATGCGGCTCCTCTCCCATGCCACGGAAGGAGCGGCTAGGGCTAGCGGAACGGGCGTCGTCTTACGAAGACAGGCCTGGCTCCAACTTTGCGACTTTGCGGAACACTTTAAGGCGTCCTTCGCGAATGCCCCTTATGACGGTTCAACGCTCCTTGGCAAGACCGTCCGCGACACGCTTCTCCAGAGTGAGAAAGACGGGAAGACGTTGTCTGCCGTCGGGATCTGTTTCTCGGCTCCCCAGAACCAAAAAGGACAGAAGAAGATATGGTTCCGGAAGACTCAACAACCCCGTTTCGCTCTGGAGACCTCGTCTTTGATAGGCAGAGGAGGACAAGGTGGACGCCGGCCCAGAGGCAGAGGGGGCCCGAAGAACTTTGGGTCGAGAGAACCTTTCTCGGACCGACCCGCGCAGCAGCCCTGAGGGGTTGCCCGACTGCCCTTCTCTGGAAGCAGTCAGGGGGCGCTTCTCAGAACACCTAGCCAAATGGGAGTCCATCACCACAGATCGCTGGGTGCTCCGAATCGTATCCAGAGGATATTCAATCCCCTTCATAACCTCCCCTCCTCGATCACGAGGAATCCCCGATGTCCCACCCAGTCAGAGGGATGCAGCAGCTATAGAAATTCAAAAGCTGCTAAGAAAAAGAGCAATCCAGCCCGTCCCCCCAGGGCAGTCCGGATTAAGGTAATACTCCAGGTTCTTTTTGGTGACAAAAAAGATGGGGGACCTAAGACCCATACTCGACCCATCAACACTGAACCTGTCAGCACCCAAAGAGAAATTCCGGATGGTCACTATTCAATCTATCCTCCCACTGTTACAGGAGAAGGACTGGATGTTCTCAATAGACCTCCAAGACATTTACTACCACATCATTATGGACAGACGATCCAGGAAGTTTCTCCGCTTTTGGCTAGGAACCAGTCACTACCAATTCAGGGTCCTTACCCTTTGGTCTCACCACAGCCCCCAGGGTGTTTACCAAGGTCATGGCGGTAGTAGCGGCCCACCTGAGACTTCAGGGCATACAGGTCTTCTCGTACCTCGACGACTGGCTCCTTACCGCCCCCACCAGGCATCAACTTTGCTCAAACAGAGATTACCTGTTACAACTAGCTCAACAACTAGGGATCTCAATCAACCTCAGGAAATCATCCCTGCAACCCACTCAAAATTTGGATTTCATAGGGGCCAGGATAGACACAACACAATCCAGAATTTTCTTGACCACCGACAGGCTATGCAATCTGTACCTCCAAATCTTGGAGGTCTTACAGTCCCCCCCACCGCCGGCCATATTGGTCCTGAGGGCCCTGGGATCCATGGCGGCTGCCATTACTCTATCTCTGTTCGCCCGTCTAAAGATGAGAATCCTTCAGTGGACTCTTCAAGTGCAATGGTCTATTCTTTTTCAACCCCTATCTACCCCTATTCCTCTCAGCAGGGTGTGCAAGGAGTCGCTCCTCTGGTGGCTTAATTCCACAGACCTTCGGGAAGGGACGCCCTTTCGTCCTACCTCCCCCACAAGTCACGGTGACCACGGGCGCATTTCTCCTCGGGGGGGGGGGGGCATTACAGGGGCAGAGCTGTCCAAGGCACGTGGACTCCCACAGAGACCTCACTGCATATCAATGTACTGGAGATGAGGGCAGTGCTTTTGGCATTGCAGGCTCTCCATCACCTTCTTCCTCCGGGTACAATGCAATCAGACAACATGTCTGTAGTCTGGTACATAAACAAACAGGGGGGAACCAGATCCTATCCTCTTTGCAGGGAGGCCATGAGAGTGTGGGAATGGGAGATCTCCACCAACCGCTTTCTCATAGCAACGTCCATTCCGGGTCGGTCAAACATCTTGGCAGACAGGCTGAGTTGAATGATTCTCTCACCTTACGACTGGTCTCTGAACCCAACAGTAGTGAACCAGATATTCCTTGCCTGGGGTCAACCTTGCTGCGATCTCTTCGTTTCGCCTTCAAATGCAAAATGCAGCGAGTTCTTCGCTCTGATTCCCCCACCAGGGGAAGCCCCCAGAGACGCTCTAGTTCATGCTTGGCCATCCTGCCTTCTGTATGCTTATCCTCCTCTTCCCTTGATAACAAAGTTCCTACAGAAAGCTCGTCGGTTGGGGAGCAGAGTTATCCTCATAGCCCCATTCTGGCCTCGCCAGACCTGGTTCCCTTACTTACGGTGTCATCTACTACAACCTCCCTGGATCCTAGATCCCAGTCCGGATATGATTTCCCATCCACTGGGGCTCAAGACCCCTGACCTGGATCATCTCAAGCTCTCAGCTTGGTTGATCCAGTTCCCCTAATGGCTAGGACTTCCAGATTATCCTCCTCTGTTAAGGCCATCCTGTTGGCCGCGCACAAACCATCCACCAGAAAGATCTACAGGAGTAAATGGAAGCATTTTTCAATCTGGGCAGAGATGATTAATCTAGATCCTTTTACGGCCCCCGTCCCAGCAGTTCTAGACTTTCCTTCACATACCTTTCAGCAGGGAGCTAGTGCATCCACTATTAAAGTACAGCTGGTAGCTGTCTCCCATTATCACATAGGTAACGATTCAGGGCCTCTGGCGTCGTCCAAGATCTGTAAATCATTCATGAAAGGAGCCTTCTTGTTACGACCCCCGATTAGAGATACAGTGCCTTCATGGGATCTTACCATAGTTCTTCAAGCTCTAAATGGGCCCCCATTTGAACCGGCCACAGTGGAATTAAAGTATGTATCTTGGAAGACAATCTTCTTGATTGCCATTACTTCCGCCAGGAGAATTTCTGAACTTCACGCTCTGTGCTGTAAACCTCCTTACGTCATTTTTCATAAGAACATGGTCTCCCTCAGGACCAATCCCTCCTTTTTGCCCAAAGTATCCTCAGAGGCCAATATCAATCATTCGATCAATCTACCGGTCTTCTTTCCAAATTTTCAGAATAAAGGAGAGTACAGACTCCATTGTTTGGATGTTCACAGACAACTACATTTCTACCTGAACAGAACTGCAGATATCAGAAAATCTGACCAACTTTTTGTGTCCTTTGCAAAATCACGTTTGGGAAAGCCAAGTCACTAAAGTTACATTAGTGAGGTGGATCTCCCAATGTATTCTCCTTGCCTACAAAAGTTCCAGTCGTCCTGAGCCCCTAAAAGTGCGAGCCCACTCTACACGATCTATGGCTACCTCTGCTGCCTTTTGGTCAAGGGTCTCTTTAGATGACATTTGCACAGCAGCAACTTGGGCTTCTTCACATACCTTCATTTCACACTATAAATTGGATCTCATATCCAGAGGACGTGCTTCTTTTGGCTCTGCAGTGCTGTGGAATATCCTTCCATAAGGGCCTCCCAAGTTACGGGTAGCTGGGGACTCTGTCCCACAGGTTGTAGACCAAATGAAGTTAACTACTTCAGATAAAGAAGTTATGTACTTTCATAACGTTACATCTGAGTAGGTAACTTCATTTGTCTGCAACCGACCCTCCCTCCTTCCCCCGGACCTATGGTTTGCTAGTTACGAGCCTGTGTATATCTTGTTCAGCCATCACCCTTGCAAAATAAGGGTTTATAGGTTACAGAAACTGTCTATTGCCTTCTCTGGCAAACTTGATCTGAGGGTTACAAGGAGGTAGCAGGGTATTGTGGGTAATGGGGAGGAGCTTGGAGCTCGGATCTGTAAGCTTGGAAAGCTGCCGGCTCGGATCCGAATCGGATCCGATACCCACAGGTTGCAGACAAATGAAGTTACCTACTCAGGCGGAACGTTATGGTGAGTACATAACTTCTTTTTTAAACTTTTTGAAGCACGGATCAGTTAGAAATTCGCTTTTTAGGTGGGAAAAGGCAGTCGGAGCAAAAAAAAAAAACAGAGAAAAAATACTTAAATCTGGAAAAGTCTCTCTTGGGTCTCTCTGTTGCCTGTCACTCTGCAGGACACCACGAGGAGCTGTGCGGAGTTGTATACTGGCGCAAAACCACGCAAATGCGGGTTTTAAAGCAGGGAAACTGAAAGAGATAGGAATTGACCCAAAACGGCCAATAAGCTACTAGTTTCAGGGCTGAGACCACTCCTCCAGGGACAGATAGGCTGCTCAAGGCTCCCCTCTCTCACAGGTGAACAGAGAAACTTCCTTCTATCCAAGTAAGGTAATGGCAACACAGAAACTTGTAACACAACCCTGGATTCAGCAATAACCTGAAAACTGGACTATACTAGTTCAGAAAGGTGGGGAACAAGTATATATATATTTTTTTCAGAAAATAGAGCAGATACAATCAAAATTGGCCCAAAAAGGCCAATAAACTACTAACTTCTGGGCTGAAACCACTCCTCCAGTGACCGATAGGCTGCTCAAAGCTCCCCTCTCTCACAGTTGAACAGAGAAACTTCTTTCTATCCAAGTAAGGTATGGCAACACAGAAACTTGTAACACAACCCTGGATTCAGCAATAACATGAAAACTGCACTATACTAGTTCAGAAAGGTGAGAAATGAGTGTATGTATATATATATATATATATATATATATATATATATATATATATATATATATATATATATATATATATATTTTTTTTTTTTTTTTCCCAGAAAATAGAGGAGATACAATCAAAACAACACTTTACCCATTAAACCAGTTAAAAAGCTTAAAACTGAGCCCTGCTCCAGCAGTCTTCAATCAGACAAGTTCTAACTGCACAGTCCTGCCACTAGGGTATAGAGAAACCTTCTCCAAAAAGACGGCCTGGGTCAGTGCACAAATCATACAAACAAAGCTAGATCCAGCCGGCCTGAATCTAGTCTATGCTACAGCAAACAAGGCATACCGATTTCAGAAAGAAACAGTTCAAGTAAGCATGCGCAATAAGCCTTTAACCAGAAATTCCCAGCTCAGAAGGGCAGAATCTAGCGTCTCCTCCCACAAGAGTGTAGACTGCAAACCTCCTTAATGTAAAATAACTGGCCTGAAGCCCAAGTCCTTAACCTAGAACTAATACACTTTTAGAATAACAGACACTGAGCCTTCAATCAGCAGTTCCTAACGTAGAAGGATGTACGCTACATGTCCTGCCACAACAGTGCAGACCACAAACCTTCGTAATGTAAAACAACTGGTTTGAAGCCCAAGTGCTTAAACCAAGGGTCTTAGGATAACAGTTTCAGTTTAATCAGGCTACTAACAAGCAGTAATAAAGGCACCAGAATAAATTTAATTGAGTACTTTTAAAAGATGCAAAAGCAAAATAAGGTAATAAAGTAGGAAGAAACACAAATACAGTAAGGCAGATGAAGTGCAATTTTTTTTTTTTTTGAGATGGAGGAAACTGAGCAGATTAAGATACTATAGGGGAATGCCCTTCCCAAGTGCTCTCTCTGTACACCGCAGAGGAGATGGGACTGGTAAGAGTATCCAAAATCAAAATATGATCTCACTGTACTCAGCTGAGTGAGCGAATGAGATGGGTCCAGGAGGAGTGTGCAAAAAGAGATTTACAGCAGGGGCGGGCAATTCCAAAGCCACCAAGATTAACACCACAACAAGAAACGGGGGGGGGGGGGGGGGGCACTAACTGCAGAGATTCAGAGAGACAATATTTACTGAATCCAAGACACACAATATTTACTCACTCAAATCTTTAAGTGCAAAACATATACTTAAATCAACTTGTTGATATATGCAGACAAGTCTCAGTAGCCAGCAACTTGATTTAAAATGATTACTACGGAACCTGCTGATGTCTCTACATTGGATGAGTCCGGAGCTGCTGTGCAGGCAGTGGCTTCTGAGGAAGTTCTTCGCACTACCGATATTTGACACAAACCGATGACTTCTTTAACATCTTCAGTTATTTCTAAGACTACAAAATTTCTAAGGCCCAGAGTACTAGCTACGCCTAAAAAACTGATGACCCAGACTTGCGCGCCTGCTTCCTTGCTACAATCACAGATGCTTAAAATGGTGGAAGACCTTATGCTGATTAGGAGAAGCCAGCCTTCCCCTGCTAAAATAAAGAGACTTGTCTCCAGCAGCTTTATCTGACCAAGAGTCCGACGCTGAGGTTTCTGATTTATGACATGCCCTTATCTGCTTATGAGGATTCTGATGCAGAGGAATTCATTCCTCCTGCCTCTCCTCCAGAGGATTTTTCTTTTGGTGAAACCCTACATACTTTGAGAGAGCACTTCCAGTGGGAATGCCAGGATTATCCTCAGTCCAAAAAGAGACTCCGGGAATTTTTAGATTTACCATAGCACAGACCCTTAGCTATCCCTCCTCTTCTGCATATTGTGGATGATGTCTTTATGGAATCCAGTCTAACTCCTGATACTTTTTTTCCTGCTCCCAGGAAAACCGACAGGTATTACAGTGTCCCTGACTCGCATAAATTTATTTTCAAGACTCCTACTGCTGACCCAGAGGTCATCTCCCAAGGGCCTAAAGGGATAAAGGCAACCACAGCTAAGAATCCCACCCCCTTGGACAGGGATTATCGAGCCTTAGGCAGATGGGGTAAGAAAGTATATACCTCTGCAACTCTTGCCATTAGAGCATTAAATTGTCAGTTCCACATGCTGAAATACCAGCAACATACCATGGAACTCATTAAACAAAAATTATCTACCTTCCCTGACTGTGCAGAAAATAAAGTTTTACAGGAACTTATGCATTCTGCAAGCCAAATCAGTAAGCATACCCTGCAATGTGGGTTTGATGCCCTAGAAGCATCCTGCAGGGCAGCATTCACAGGTTCTGTACTTAGAAGGCATGCTTGGCTTAAGGAACAGACCTTGCCAGATCATGTCAAATCAAAGTTATTGAATGCACCACTGAACAAAGACAATCTGTTTGGTACCAAAGCAGAAGAGGTTTTAAAAAAGATAGAAGAAAAAGCTAAATCTATGCAGACAGTTAGACTTTTTGCAAGTTCAGCCTCCAAGATTCAGTAGGCATTGCCTGTCAAAACATTGGTCTTTTCCAGCCCCCTCAAGGCCACCTCAGACTAGACCTAGGGGAAACAGACCCCCCCCCCCAGACAGCAGTCTCGGGGTATGCAGAGATCTAAGGAATGGAGTACCTCCACTTCTAAACCAGGGAGTGCTAAGCCACCCCCTTATGGAAAGAATTCACAATGACTTCTCAACTCCTCCTCTCACCTCTGCCCATCTGCTCATGCCCCTAGTAGGGAAACTTGCCTCCCATGCAAAAAACTGGGCCTCCATCACCAACGATCGATGGGTCCTCAACATAGTGCCCCAGGGGTACAAATTATATTTCCACACATTGCCAACCCCAAAGGGATTCCCAGATCTTCCTCCAAACCAGTGGGCAGAGGCACAAAGTCAGGTTCATTCCCTGCTTTCCATGAGGGCAATTCAGCCTGTTCCGGCAGATCAGTTAGGCCAAGGTTTCTTTTCCAGACTTTTTCTGGAATGCAGAAAAGAGGGCACCTGGCGCCCAATCTTAGATCCATCTATTCTAAACACCTTCCTGGTGGTACCAAAATTCAAAATGTTCACACTGCAGCACCTTCTTCCTATGCTGTCCAAAGATGCCTGGTTAGCCACTCTAGACCTCAAAGAGGCCTATCTGCATATCCCAGTCAGAGATTCTTGCAGAAAATACCTACGTTTCAAGGCAGGATCTATGCATTATCAGTTCTCTGCACTTCCCTTTGGCTTATCCACTGCTCCCAGGGTTTTCACAAAATGCCTGGCTCCAGCTATTGCTTTTTGCCAGCAAAGAAATATTCAAATTTACCCTTACTTGGACAACTGCCTGATTCAGGCATACAGTCAGGAAAAGCTGTTACAGCATCTGACATTTGTAAAGGACCTACTAACCTCACTGGGGTACACTATCCAAAGAAATCCAAACTAGTCCCGAGTCAGAAAATTGTATTCATAGGAGCAAGCCTGGACACAGCATCCCAGATGGCATTTCTAACTCCAGAAAACAAGCCTATCTGACAGGCTACTTCTCTCAACTGACCACCAGAACCCAGTTATCCGCAAAGAAAATCCTGCAAGCTCTAGGGTTCATGGCCTTCTGCATTCTACTAATTCCATATGCCAGCCCGCATATAAGAAAACTTCAGTGGTACTTGAAAAGCCTTTGGTGTCAACATTCTCAGGACCTGGAAACTATTCTCATTTCTTAGCCCGGCACTTGCTCAAAACTTATAGCAAGCACGTAAAAACCCTAGCACTAGACCCTCCTGTACTGTACAGAAAGACAAGGCTCTTTATTCGACCTTACCAGCCATCCAGTAAAACAGTTTACTGTACCTCTCCAGGCATGTCCAAAGGGCAGCTTCAGGTGTACTCTCCACTCCAACTAGTGAATTTGGGCATTTTGAGGCAATGTTACAACTGCCTCATTTTCACAGACAACCCCCTCCTCCTACCACCAAACACTAATATATGCGAGAGATGCAGTTATACAGCCAAACTAGAGCGCTCTCAACCCAAGACTGGATCAAACAGTCCAGAGGAGAAGGGAAATACTTGCATCACACCACCAGTCTTACATAGACCCATTAAACCAGCACCGGCAAAAAACATGCATAAATACATGAAAACATACTCGGAGGCTCTAAATAAAAATCTGCAAAAACCAACAGAGACCTCCAAAGCAAACATCCAAGCAACCTCCAACCCCCAATACAAACCATGAAACACATACTTCACAAAACCAGTGTGCCATGCAATCAAAGCCCTTAAGGCAAAATAACATACCCAACATAATAATAATAGGTGACTCTATAGTCAGGCACACTGACATCCCACTCACTAGGCTGAATGAGAAGGTTACTGTTAGCTGCCTGTCAGGTGCCAGGATCCGCCACATAACACAAGCACTCAGGTCACTCCAGAACAATTACAAATATGACTCTGTCATTGTCCATGTTGGTGTGAATGACCTGAGCCCGTACCTCCCTAGACTACATGAAGAGAGACATGAAAGAGCTCTCTGATCACATAGCCCAGGCCAGTATGACCCTGACCCTGCATAGCATCCTGCCCTCACCAAGAATGATACCACAGTATAAAGAAAAAATTCTAGATTTCAACAATTGGCTAAGTTTCTGGTGTCATTCAAAGGGGATCCAGTGTCTGTCTGCATGGGATGACATGCTCGACAAGCCACGCTGCTTCGCTAGAGACGGCTTGCACCTGTCACCCTTAGGCTTTCGAATACTGGCCAAGGCTCTTGCCACCCCCATAGTGCCTTTCTTAGGCAAGGCTCAAAAAACAAACCCACCGCCGTAAATAGCACAAGTAACGAAAAACTGAGGGTAATGCTACTCAATGCCAGAAGTCTAAACCTCAAAATGCACACGCTCGAGGCACTCCTCAGTATGGAGAAAATCGATGTATGTGCAGTAACTGAAACCTGGTTTAAGGCTCCAGAGAGCACCCCAGCACTACCAGGCTACAACTCAATACCATACATTTCGGCCACAGAACCCAAACCGAAATACAAAAAGTGGGGGGTGTATCCATATTCATCAAGGATACCCACACCTCCAGGTTAGTGGCACAGCACGATGCTTCAGAGATCATCCATGTGCAACTAACAATAGGCAAAACTGCAATTCAAATTGTAGCTTGCTACAGATCACCCACCATGTCCCAGGACCCCCATTCCGCATTTCTGGAAACACTGGAAAACATAAAGGTCCTACCAAACACCCTAATATTGGGTGATTTCAATTACCCAAACATTAACTAACTACTCAAGTACTAACTCGCTTGCCCAACTTTTCCTAGAATTTATAAACTCAAACGTCCTGGTTCAACTGGTCAGCACTCCCACCAGAGGTGACAACATATTGGACCTGATTATCACCAACATGGGCGACCAGTGTTCCACACCAGAGGTCAAACACTCGCTAGTTAGATCTGACCATAAACAAATCACTTTGGATATCCATATTCCGCCCCCACCCCCGGACAAGAAAACCACCGTGAAAAACTTTTCAAAAGCAAACTTCACGTTATTTAAGACAGAGGCGGAAAGTTTCAAAGCTCCCATGCTGAAGGATAACACTGTCCAAGCTGCAAAATCCTTTACTAATGCATTCTACGGGCAGCTACAAGAATGCATGGATTGTGCCATCCCAAGCAAAACCAAGACTCACTCCTCCAGGAAAAGGAAACCAGTCTGGTGGACTCCTGCCACAAACAAGCTATACAATAGAAGGAGGAAACTAGTACAGAAAAGAGTAAAATCCCAAGAAGGGAAGACATCCCTGATCAGTATCAGCAAAAAACTACGATCCCTCATAAAATCATCCAAGGCGAGCTTTGAAAGAAAAATTGCCAAGGACTCCAAAGATAACCACAAGGCATTCTTTATTTATGTCAAGAATCTAAGTGGCAATGCTCAGATCTGCTTGGAGTTGGTGCAGAATGGCACAAAATACACTGAACCAACCGATATCGCCAACATCTTGGCAGACAGGTTCAGCGCAAACTTCATCCCCCTCTCACCCCCAAAGGGCCCATAACCATACCAGAAGAATACAGAGTCTCTGAAATCACAGACACTCAGGTTAAAACAGCCCTCTCCAAATCCAAAATCACTGCATTCATGGGACCGTACGGTGTCCCAGGGTGCATCTTACATGAGCTCAAAGACGAACTAACCCCTCACCTAAACACATTGTTCAAACTCAGCCTCTCCACAGGCTACATACCCATAGAGTGGTGCACAGCAACAGTTATTCTGCTCCACAAAGGTGGAGACACAACAGACCCTGGGAACTATTGCCCTATAAGCCTGACTAGCTTGGTCTGCAAGGCTATGGAGCGCATCATCATGGAACACATTAACAGAGACATTGGGAACCTCCAAACACTGGACCCTACCCAGTTTGGCTTTAAGGGCAGATCATGCCTCCTAAACCTGGTGGACTACTTTGAGACGGTTACCAAGGCTATAGACGAGAGAAAGGTGGTACACACAGCCTACCTGGACCTCGCTAAGGCCTTCGACACCATTCCCCATTCTGGTATTATAGACAAGCTCACCAGTCTGAACATAAACCCCTATGTCACAAGATGGGTTGCCAACTGGCTCACGGACAGAACCCACATGGTGAGAGTTGCAGGAGCTAGGTCTGACTCTAAACCGGTTACAAGTGGCGTTCCCCAGGGCTCAGTCCTAGGACCTCTCCTGTTTGGCATATACTTCTCAGAGGTACAGGTAAGCACAGGAGGGCTATGGCTGACCAAGTTCGCAGACAACTGCAAACTAGGGGCTATAATTGACTCTCCGGCTGACAGACATCCTCCAAAAGGGTCTCACTGAGACGGATACCTGATGTCAAATGGATACCTGATGTCAAAATCATGGCCTCAAGCTAAATGCCAAAAAGTGCGTAGTCATCCCCTTTGGAAAAAACAAAGTACTCACAAACTACCACATAGGTGGTAGTCCCCTAAATACAGAAGACGTAATAAGGGATCTGGGGACCCAAGTAGATAGTAATCTCACCTTTGATAATCACGTTGCCAAAGTGGTTAGAAAATCCTTCTACATGGCCCACCTAATCACAAAAGGGTTCGCATCCAGGTCAAAAGAGGTCATTATGCCCCTCTACTCATCACTCATCAGACCCATCATAGAGTAAAACTTCCCATTTGGGATGTACCTTACAAGACACCTGCAACAGCTGGAAAGACAACAGAAGTACCTCACCAAGAGGATCACTGGCCTCAAACAGATGCCCTATGCAGTTCGACTGAAGAAACTCCAGTTGTACTCGGTTGCATACCGCCTACTCAGAGGTGATCTCTGCCTGACATACAAGGCCATGTCCAACCCAGAACTGATGGACATGCTCCACCTAAAGAAAACTTTATCCCCTTGAGCCACACGCTCTAGGGATCTAAACCTTACCACAACAATAAATAGGGCGTGCTGGAGGGATAGATTCCTGTCCCAGAGACTTCCCATGCTTTGGAACAAGATCTCAATCTACATTAGGCAGTGCTCCTCACTAACACTCTTCAAAAGAAACCTTGACGAGTGGATGGGAAACTAAGTTTACCTCTGGGATCACTTCAGTGGCTCTGCTGGACAGAGGCACAGGGAACTAATCTAAGGGCCCGGCGAAAGCCAACACATTCTGGCTAGGCTTATAAATGCCTTCGGGCAGATAGCCTAGTACCAACCTATGAACCTATTATACCTTGTCTAAGGAAAGATTTTCTTTGGTGGGCAGCAGCATGCAACCACAACAAGGGACTTCCCTTTTCACAGCCCCACGCCACCCAGATCCTAACCACAGACGCAATAAAACTATGCCTGGGTGCTCACCTGGATGGCAGGTGCACTCATTGCCACTGGAGCCCAAACCCAATTTATCTGCACATCAGCCAAAAAAAGATGCTAGCTGTTCAGCATGCTGTGACAGCTTTCAAATCCCTGTTCTTTCCGGGGCCTCTACTAATCAAAACTGACAATACCACAGTAATGTGGTACATCAACAATCAGAGGGGAACCCACTCTGCAGGCTAGCCGTTACCCTTTGGAACATGGCCTCAGCCATGTATATTCACCTGCAAGCTCAATTCCTGCCTGTCAACCAAAACTCTCTGGCAGACAACTTAAACAGAAATCTCCTAGACCCACACTAGTGGCAATTAAACCACAACACCTTCAGCCCTCTGACCTAAAAATGGGGTACCTACAACCACCAGCTCAGCAAATTCTGCACCAGGGAACCTCACAACAAGGCTTGTAAAATGAATGCCCTATCCTTCCAGTGGGAAAACCTCTCAATCTATGCATTTCCCCTTCTAACTGTTCTTACCAGAGTATTACTCAAAATAAGGGAGGAAAGACCAAGGGCAATCCTGATTGCCCCAGACTGGCCACTGGTACCCACTACTGCTCAGTCTGTCCCGGTTGCCTCTATGGCACCTCTCCCAGATTCCAACTCTCCTGACTCAGCAGGAAGGAGAGTTCTTGCATCCACAGTTGCAGACCCTGAACCTAGCAGCCTGGCTTATTCCTTGACTTCTCCTCCAGTGGCCACCCTAAGCAAACAGGTCCTGGATGTCATACGTAAAGCCAAACGACCCAGTACTAGAAAATCCTACGCTGGCAAGTCAAAAAGGTATTGTTCCTGGATCCAGACTAAAGGAGCTGACCCAGCAAAGCCCTCCTTACCTCTCATCCTGGATTACCTAGCAGAACTACTTCAAAGGGGCCTATCCTTCTCTTCCATTAAAATCCATGCCTCTGCCATCTCTGCACATCACAGCACTGAGCCACCTCTCTTCTCACACCCTCTCATCAAACAGTTCCTGAGAGGGGCTAACAACTTAAGGCTACCAAGAAGAGCCCCTACCCCTGCTTGGGACCTTATTTTTGTGTTGGAAAAGCTCACACTCCCCCCTTTGAGCCTGCAGCTTTAGCAGAGGTAAAATTCCTCTCTTGGAAAACAGCCTTGCTTCTGGCCAACACTTCAGCTAGAAGAGTGTCTGAGCTACAAGCACTTATGGCTGTGGAACCATCATTTTTCATGCTGACGGGATCTCCCTCAGGACAAACCCAACTTTCATGGCTAAAGTGGTGCCCAGTGTGGCTGTCAACCAATCTATTCATTTGCCCACCTTTTTCACTAAACCTCAAAGTAAGGGGAAAAGGATCCTGCACTCTTTAGATGTGTACAGACAGCTCAGATTCCACCTGGATAGGACTAAGCCCTTTAAGAAATCTGACCAGTTACTAGTCAGTGGTAAGTGTACCCAGCTGTACTTTCCCATATCTGGCTCTTCACTATTATGACCAGTTTCTCCCTTATTGAAGCCAGAGAGTAATTATTAATAATGTGCCTATCCTTGGGTATTTCTGTAAATTACAACAAATCAAATCTTAAACCAACTGAATCTGTTCTGTTTCAGATGCTGTCTGGACCTTACAAAATGCATAGCAAGTCCCACTTCTGACTGGATTCAGTCATTCGGAGCTTCTCTTTAAAGTCTTCTGAATTATTCTTCTCTGCCAGCAGTATTGGTACTTAAGGTCCTCAGATTGATGGCTTCCGTGATAGCCATGTTACCTTTTGCACTTTTTCACAAATGCATCCTTCAGTGGCTACACTTGCCTCAGAATTTAGACCACCCATCCCCTGCAGTACTCGTAACTCAGCTGTGCAAGGCTCATTTGAAATGGTGTCTATCCTTCCCCACAATTCATGCAGAGAGACCTTTCCTTATTCTTCCTCCCTCTTCCTAGTTCAATAAAAACTGCAGACACCTCTACAGTCCTTAAAGGTTTCTTGTCATGATGCTACCAGGTACTCTGGTTGCTTAGGATTTTGACCCATCAGTCAGGTCAGATGGACTGGATGAGTAGGATACAGAAGGTATGTACTTGGCAAAAGGGTGGATCCTTTCATCCAGGTCTGTCTTGTACAACATCCTTTCCTCTATCCCCCATCTAAGTTGTCATTTTTTTTCCTGAGGACCTCAGAGACTGTCCTAAAGCTCTTCTGCCATATCTCCGTTACTCCACTTCCTTGTAGGACCCAGCCTGATGATTTTGCCACAGGCACCTAGTCAGCCATTCCTTCTGCAGTAGCAGGAGCTGGTTTGACAGCCCTGGTTTAAGCAACAGCCCTATGGCTCATTTGTTCGATCTTGGGGAACCCCGTTGAGCTCATCCACTCAGCAGCAGGGGTTAAATGGGAGGAAGCCAGCCAGCTTGCTGGTCCTGTGGGGTAGTCTGCCCACTCTTCCATCAGGCCTTCTGCCCTGCTGCACATCTTTCAAGATCCATTATGTGCTGCTCTGCCTTAACATGTTGACTTCCCCTTTGCAGCACTGGCTTGTTAGGCCTGAGCTGCATGGGGTGCAATGCCTAGTGCTTCTGCTAGGCATCACCCATGTGGCGAACCAAAACAACCCCCCCCCCCGGATGCTTGAGATGGAAACTGCCACTCATTCCAGTTCCCCTCCATCTGTTGCAAGTGTCTGATTCATTATTTGAGTTGAGTCACCTGCAACATAGTCAGGGCTTTATCCTTGTATGCCACTTCTTGGTGCTTGACATGGCAGAAGAGGGCCTTGAAATGACCCTTTAAGACGTCGGCATATACGCTTCTGTGCTAACCCTCCAGAAAGTCATGCCCTCTTGGAGAACTACTGCTGAAGCAACTTGATGGACATTTGGCACAATGTCTGTTTGTCCTGTCTCTCTGCTGCATGCTTTTCTGCCAGTGTAAGTGGGATCTGGCATGTGGTACCTGTGAATTGATTTCCTTAGTCATATCTTGTATCCACTGCACCCCTTGTGACTGCTTCACTGATGCAGTCTTCCTTTACACTGGTTCCAGTCCCATCTGCTTCAGTCCCACCGGTGCACACCCCACTAGACAAGCAGCCATCTGTTTCAGTCCCACAGGCTTCATCTAGGGGTGAATGCTGAAATGTTGCCATGCATGGTGAAAACGCTACGTATTATCTAATTTAATTAATTCAGTCTAAGACAAATAAGCTGATTTTTTTCCGTCATTCCCCTATGAGGGTCTTGTTTTTGAAGACTTTCTTAATTTGGGAATTTGTACTGACCACCAGTGCCTTGTTTACCTTACAGACATTTTCTCAGTAATTAGTTAAACCAGAAGGATGCGTAAACATGAGTCACCATTTCTTTGAAACCAGTGTTATCAATATGTTTTTCAAAAAGTATAGCATCCTGAAACTGTTTTTTGTACTACAAAACCAACAACTCTGCTGGAGACGCATTATATTCAAATGTTATACGCAAAAAAATGAAACACTCTGCCCACTAATATATCAGCCACAACATCTTTAGCCCAGTTTAGGAAAGCTCTAAAAACATACCTCCAAGCTAACTGGATCTGCAATTGTGACTCCCTAGGCTAGTCTAACTTCCATCTCCTTCTGAGTCACCCAAAAAAAAAAAAAAATCTCCTACCATTTCGTCAATCAGGGGACTGCTCATTATCTTGTTAGTCTTATTCCTCATACCTCTCTCTTCCTCAAAAAATACTGACCCTTCAAAGCTCAGACAACTGATGTATACTTTATGCTATTGTAATACTAAATCACACTAAATATTATTCTATTGTATGGTTTAAGGTGCTTCCTCTTCACACTTGTATAATGTACTGTTTTTCAATTTTGCCCTCAGCTGATGACAGGTAAAGGCATTTCTCATCCTAGCTTTATTTGATGCAATTTGTATAGTTGTTTTCTATTGTCGTCCTAGTTTTATTTGATGTAAACTTTATAAAGTTATAGTTCTGCAACTGTGTAAATGGACTTTATTATGTATGCTGTATGTGGAGCGTTTCTCTCGGGGCCTCCGTTGAAAAAGGACTTGTGTCCAGTTGGACTTTCCCGTTAACCAAATGTAAAATAAATAAATAAAATAAAAATTCAACCACCTCAACTTTGCTTATGTGGACTTGTAGGTAATGATGGTGATAATTCACTGGGCACAGACTTTTATGGTGTTTTTTTTTACCAAACAGAAGATGGATTGTAAGGCTTCTACCCTGACACTTCATTCCCTTATTGTGTATTGTGCGACATGCTTTCAGTCCTCTCTGATTGAATGAGTTCTGTATAAGATGACCCACTTTCTAGACCAGTGGTTCCCAAACTTTTATGGGCTGAGACCCACTTTTGAAAGTGGTAATTTTTCGCAACCCACTACTCGCGGCTGAATGTGTGTATGTAAAGCATGCATAGTCCACCTTAAAGGAGAAGGCACTGCCACCATAGAGGTTTTTTGAAGGATTTAAAGGGGCAATGTAAACTATTCTCATACTTTAATTATTAGCAGAGCTGGATCATGGTCAAAAGAGGTCCTAGACAGAGTAATAGATTGGGCACCCCCCAGAGCAGCCCGTCTTGCAGCAGCCCCCTCCCCAGCCATACCAGTGTTCCATTACTTGGCTGTTTCTCCCCAGTTACCATGAACACTGTTCAAACCTATCAGTGTGCATACTGTTTTCTTCTTTACTTCTACAATTACAGTATGGAAATAAAAATGCACATATACTTGCTAGACAAATAATACAGTGAAAACAGACTTAGGATGAGCAGTAAATTTCTCTGCCATTGAAACTAATGTTCATTGAAACAGCATTGAAACCCACATTCAAATAAAATGCATCTGGCCATTGTAGAATTAAGTTTACCTTTGGGCTATTTTCAAAACATAGGCTCCTTGCACACATTTTTAGGGTCATGCATACATATATGTGTTCTTTGATTCATCTTCCTGATTGCATTAAATTATATTCCTTGTATAATACAGCACCACTTGTTAGAGTGTGTTTAAATGTATAGTTCTGAACATTTTCTAGTAACCAATCAAATGAATGTGTGACCCAATATTGACAAAACTGCCCATTTCAGAACATTTTAACCATAGAAGGTCACTTAAACTTCTGTCATTACAGTCCGCCATTATCTAACTATAAGCACAATCGCTGCAGAAGTAAAAATCATCCGAATAATTCTACATTAAAGAGATTTGTAACTATTGAAGAGGCTGCTACTTTTGAATAACTTTACATTTCAGTGTTTCATCTGCAAATTCATTGCCTTCTGCCTTGAAGAATTAATTGCCTACATTACATTCAAGAAAAATTGGTAAGCTCTTAATATTGAAATAGGGGATGACTGAGAAAAAGACAATAAGTTCATAGTTTTACTAGGCATCTTAGTTTACTAGGCATCTTATACAAAGGAGGACACACTTAGGAATGCAGAACCCCTATCCTCCCTTAAAATGCACCAAATAATCGTCAACTAGGCCATTACATACTATGCCTCTATACCTTTCAACTTCTCTGCCCAAGAAAATCTGGACAAAGCCTAAAATAATGGGTGGGACAAAGGCCCCAAAGTAGGGACAGATTATAAGTATTGCTGTTATAGATTTAGAAAGTTGCTAGAATAACAGCATTTGTCTTAGCATACATTTTCTGAAGGAATTAAAGACTGAAACTCAAATGTATGACATTATTTAGTTATTTCAATCCTTGGTGATTTGCCAGAAAAGCACAGATTTTATTAAGGAATAGGGCAAAAGTATGAGGCAAAAATCTGGATAGGTGAAAGGTATTCTTACCTCTCAACCTCTTATTGCAAGAAATCTGGATAAAGCGTAAAATAATGTGGATACAATGGCCCAGAAAATAGGGATAGATTTTAAATATTGCTCTTTTTAACTTAGTTGCTAGAATAACAGGATTTGTGTTAGCAAGCATTTTCTGAAGGATATGAAGTCTGAAACTCTGTGTCTGTGCGCACGCCTAATATGTCATTTATTCAGTCCTTTGTGATTTGCCACATAACCACAAATCTTATGAGAAACAGATCAAAACTATAAGGCTAAATCTGGACAGATGAGAAGTGTGTTAAACACACACACACACCTACTTTCTCTTTGCGTGCGCGCACACACACACACACACACACACACACACACACACACACACACACACACACACACACACACCAACCTTCTCTCTGCTCTCACACCCACACATGCACACTCACCTATCTTCTCTCACACAGCAACACACACACACACACACACACACACACACACACACACACACACACACACCTTTCTTCTCTCTCACACAGCAATACACACACACACACACACACCTCCTCTCTCGTACAGCAATACACACACACACACCTCCTCTCTCGTACAGCAATACACACACACACACACACACCTCCTCTCTCGTACAGCAATACACACACACACACACCTCCTCTCTCGTACAGCAATACACACATTATCTCTCATAAGAACAGAATGACTAGTTTTAATTGCATACATATAAACACACTTTCTCATTCATGCAGAAACAAATGGAACCACTAGTTTAAATTATACACACACGCACACACAGACACACACTTACCTTCTCTTTAAACGGAATGGCTAATTTAAATTCTGCACACAAGTGCAGAATGTGTTTATATCTGTGTTTTTTGTGTGTGTGTGTGTGTGTGTGTGTGTGTGTGTGTGTGTGTGTGTGTGTGTGTATACGATGCACGCATGGTCCTCCTCAAAAGAGAAGACTCCACCACAGCAGTGTTAAGAAGTATTTATGTTGAAGCCTTCTGGCCAGCCACGACCCGTCCAAAAATCAGCTTGCGACTCACACTATCGGGAACCTGTGTTCTAGAGTATGCTGAGGCATGCGAAGCTGGTATAATTATTATGATGGCTTTGGGAAAGATCTTTCTCAATGCCCAGTGTACTTCATGTGTTAATGCCCCCTAAGTATTTTTTAATCCTCTTGGCTTGACTCCATATTTATTCCTCCTCTAGAAGCTTAGGTGGGAAATAAATAATAGATATCCTGGGATCAGTTATGGAAAGTTTATGTATGCCATCTAGCTTCAGGTATCCTTAGGCCATTAGTTACCCTGGGAAACAAAGACAGACTTGCTAGAAGAGACCCTACTACCTACCTGTAAATTTATCAAAGAAACTGGCCACTCTCCTTCACAAAATCTGTCAGCTAAGACCCCTGAGAGCACTTTTGCAAATCCACAGCATTCATGATGGTCCTAACTTGCAACATATTGGGATAGTAAGTCTGTCTATATAGTTAATGGGAAGGTTGTTTTTTTAAGCAGATGCATGTGAAGTACTAAATCCTGATTCAAGAATAAAGTGAATCAGTCATTTTGACCAGTCCTCAAAAGAGAACACCTCACCCTAAAACACACACACACACACACACACACACACACACACACACACACACACACACACACACACACACACACACACACACACACTTGCTCTTCGGTTTTAGTTATCTTAAGGTTTCTAAAACAGCTTAAGTTCTTTTATGAGAAGCAGTAGAACCTGTTCCAGAAACTGAAGTCATATTGGAGTTTTGCATGCGTGCATTGCTGATCACAGTTTAAACTTGGGGTTTGGTCACATCCTTCACCTAAGTGTACTTGGAGCATGATGTTCTTATTATGAATTTGTCTTTTTTGGTTGTTGGAATGTCTTTGAATGTACTGCTTAGACAAGCTGGATGCCTGATAATATACCAGTATCCTTAAAAGCCGTATCTCCTGTGTCTTATCTGTCCTCCCATTTGACTTATCCTGCATTCCAAAGACTTTCTAAGAGCCTTTCAGTGCTTGTGGTAGCCTTATAGACCACGCACGCTTGATGTTCTTTCTGCTGAAGCAGTTGTTTTCTGGTGAGCCTATCACAAGAACTGAATTTTACAGGTACTGTATTGGTGGCAGTGGTCAGACATCTCCAGCAAATGGAACAAGTGTTCTTTCCAGCCTTCATAAAGAGTTCAAGTTATAGGAATGATATTGCCCTCCATTGGAATTTTGTCCTTTCTGCCACTTAGACAAGATGCAAAAACTCCAGAACCTAATTAGTCAATCAACAAAGCAATTTAGAGCTCAAGGCTGTGCTATCATCCTCTCCTAAAGATCTTTCTTCCTGCATTTTCACTGCTGTGCTAGCAAGGCTAACTACATGGTTGTTACATCAGACAGCCAAAACCCAGTGGCACCAATGCCATTATCTTCTGTCAGATTTTTTTTCTTCATTTTAGATCCCTGGCTGGAATGTTTTGTTAGAGGGTCACTTCTTTGTTCCTACTGCAGTGCTGACATACTCTTCCATTGTTTCTCTGGCTCTATATTCACAGAAGAAGCCGTGCATACATTTCTTTTTTTTTTTTTTTCTCTTTTACTAATGTTTTCTGGAACCTGCACCATTTTTGACCCTGTTAGATAACTGAGCCATTTCTGGTATAAAACAGAAATTTACCAGACGCTTCTGTCTTTGTCAGGAGCTCTAGCTCTTGGCCCTGGTTCATGGAATTTTTCCTTTATCAGTCCATGTCCTAGTAGTATGCATTTGCAAAAGCCCTGAATCAGTGGCCAGGTCTCTTTCTGGATCCTTACTTCCATTTTCAAGAAGCCGGGTTCCTCTTCAGAGAAGTAACTTTTATATCTTACACATATAACTGTTCATTTTCCCTTAATGAAGCAGTTGCTAGTTTGCCAATTGATCACTTGACCTAAATGCCAGTGAAAACTCAGAGCTCACCTCTTGACATAAATGGAATTTTAGGTAAACAGTAGATGGAGCATCAACCCGCGGTGGTGATGCTGCGGTAGCGTTGTCGCCTCACAGTAAGACGCTGTTTGGTTCGATTCCCAGCTAGAGCGTCTTCTGCGTGGAGACATGCGTGAATGGGCGTACCTTCATTGAAGGTTGTGCCTCGGGCCTGGCAAGCCGGTACGTAAAAATCAACTACCGATCATTAGCGGACTGGAGTTATGCTGTGGCGACCCCTAACCGGTAAAAGCCGAAAGACACAAGCAAGTAGATGGAGCATCACTTAAATGACTCTGTGCCAGATCAGCTGTTCAGAAATATCTAGCATTAGATACAAGGTAAAAGAATACATGGTGAGACCTGCATTTTATTTTTGTCAGAATCAGCAGTGACAATAGATGTCTTCTTCCTGTGTTGGTCAGTTTGCATGGCTTTGCATTTCCTCCATTCCCTTTGTTGGCTTACCTGCTGGTCAGAGTAGGTCATTTTTTTTTACCAGTCCTGATCACCCATTTGTGGCCTTGTGAAACCTGGATGTTCTATGTGTTTCACTGTTGCAGTCATTACCGGCCTGAATTCCAGAGTCTTGGGTCCTGCGTCGGCTGCTATCTTCCCTTCCCTGATGTCAGGTCGTCAGGGGTATAAAAGAAGCAGCAGACGCCATTTTCTTCCGTCTTTCTTGACACGCAGTGCCCGAAGCCGAAGTAGTTCGCAAGTGCCGGTCGGCCGACTCCTGAGATTTTCATGTTTGAGTTTCAGATCCAAAGTCTTCAGTAAAACTAAGTACCCAGTTGGGGAAACTTTTTTTTCTTGCTCCAGACCGATGTCAGAAAATGTTAATAATTGTATTTCTTGTGGTAAGTAAATACCTCATAAGGATTTTCATTCTTACTGTATTCCTTGCCTAGGCCCTGATCACAGCGTTACTGGTTGTCGGTTTTGTGCTAGATTTAACCAATGCTCTAAGCGTCAGTATGATTTTGCTTTAAACTATTTTGGACGCCAGTTTTAATTATCCTGAAATGTCGTCGGCTAGCCATCCGACTACCAGAGTTTAAAAAAACGCAAAGAAAAGGATAGAGAAAAACAACCGAGGCCCAAAACTGACGAAGCTTCTCCTAAGCCAGTCGCCAGTTCTCAATGAGGCGCTTTCGCAGCTGACACCCGCTACTTTAGAGTCGCAGGCCGCTACCGACTGCCACGTGGAGTCGGTCATGCTGCTGGATACTCAAGGTATTGGAGCCTCGGACGCTAATCCCTCAGATGGGTCCGGAGCCGCTGAGCAGGTACCGGCTTCTGAGGGTGTATTCAGACCTAAATATATTTACATTAAAATGACTTCAGCTTCAAAGGCAAAGACTAAAGCACCTTCTAAAGCAAGGAAACAAACTCAAGAGCCACGTGGACAGGCCTCTATGCCCAAAAAACAGATGCTCAAAATGGCCGAAGACTTGATTACCTTAATCAGGGGTTCCCATCCCCCTCCTGATAAGAGGCCTAGGCAAGACACTAACTTTGAATCTTCAGATCAGGTTTCTATTTCTTCTGATTCCTCTTTTGATCAGGAATATTCTCCCCCCCCCCATGAGGATTCTGATGCTGAAGAATCTATTCCTTCAGCATCTCCTCCTGAGGACTATTCCTTTGGGGAAACCTTGCATACCATGAGGGAGCATTTCCACTGGGAGAACCAAGATTTTTCAGAATCTAAAAAGAGGCTCAGGGATTTTCTTTTACTACCTCAGCACAGGCCTCTAGCCATTCCACCTGTGTTAGACATTGTAGATTATGTGTTTTCGGAGTCTAGTCTGACCCCTGACTCCTTACCCCCAGCTCCTGCTAAGCCTGACGGATATTACAGGGTTCTTGACTCACACAAATTTCTTTTTAAAAACCCTGCTGCTGACCCAGAAACTATTTCACAGGGTCCAAAGGGAGTTAAGGCTTCTATGGCAAAAAACCCAACCCCCCTCTGACAGAGATTCAAGGGCACTGGATAGATGGGGAAAGAAGGTTTACACATCTGCAACTTTGGCTATAAGGGCCTTAAACTGTCAGTTTTATATGCTTAAGTATCAGCAACATGTCATGGGATTGCTTAAACAGAAAATGTTGTTAAATTCTGAATGTGCAGAAAACAAGGAAATGCAGGATTTATTGTATGCAGCAGAACAAGTTGGAAAACATACTTTCCAATGTGGTTTTGATTCTTTGGAGGCCTCCTGCAGGGCCGCAGCTATGGGTTCTGTAATTAGGAGGCATGCTTGGTTAAAGGAACAAAATCTGCATGATCATGTTAAAGTTAAATTACTAGATGCACCTTTACAGCATGATACTTTGCTTGGTGTTAAGGCAGAAGAGGTGTTAAAGAAAATGGAGGACAAAGCTAAATCTATGCAAACTGTCAAAGATTTTTTTGCAAGTGCAGCCACCTAGGTGTAGTAGACACTGGCCTACAAAAAATTGGTCCTTTCCTGTGTCAGACGGACCTCAAAGGGGCAGATCCAGACGTCCTAGGGGCAGATCCCAGGCACAAGGTTCTTACAGGCCCAAGCAATGGGGTGCTTCTACCTCCAAAGCTGGAGAAGACAGATCACAAACATACAGAAAACAGTCTCAATGACTTCCCCCTGCCAGCACCAAGCACTTATCTTCTGGCAGCACCCTTAGGGGGAAAATTAGCACTTTTTGCTCAAAATTGGCACATCATAACCTGGGACAAGTGGGTTCTAAACATAGTGTCACAAGGCTACAAGTTCCATTTCCATACTCTGCCAAAGGCAAACGGATGGCCGGATCTGCCAAAAAAATCAATGGGCAGTGGCACAAAAACAAGTCTCATCCCTCATGGACACTGGGGCCATTCAAGAAGTACCAAAGAAAGAGCAGGGACAAGGGTTTTACTCAAGACTGTTCTTGGTACCCAGAAAGGACAAGGCCTGGAGGTCGATACTGGACCTATCTATTCTGAACACTTTCCTGGATATCCCAAAATTCAAAATATTGACTTTGCAGCAGCTTCTGCCCATGCTGGGCAAGAATGCTTGGCTTGTGACTTTAGACCTAAAAGAGGCATACCTGCATGTTCCAATCAGACAAGCATGCAGAAGATACCGAAGATTCAAGGCTGGTTCAAGGCATTACCAATTCTCTGCACTGCCCTTTGGCTCATCTACTGTGCCCAGGGTCTTTGCAAAGTGCCTGGCACCAGTAATTGCATTCTGCAGACAGAGGAATACAAATATATCCTTACTTGGACAACTGTTTCGTTCAAGCAGAGAACAAAGACATTCTTCAACATCTGGCGTTCGTGAAAAGGCTTCTAACATGCCTAGGGTACACAGTCAAGAAAAAGAAATCAAAACTAGTACCCTCACAAGAGATTACATTCCTGGGTGCAAGCTTGAATACAACTGCCCAGATGGCGTGTCTCACACCAGATAAACAAAGACAACTGACTACCTATTTCAAAATGTTGGCAACAAAGGCCCAGTTATCTGCAAGAAAAATTCTGCAGGCTTTGGGCTTCATGGCATCCTGCATCCTACTATTTCCATATGCAAGACTGTATATGAGGAAACTTCAATGGTACCTAAAAAGTGTTTGGACTCAACATTGCCACAGCCTGGAAATGGTCATTACTCTCATTCTCTGCCTGCAACAGGAGTTTCAATGGTGTGCAAAGGCTTGTCACCAGAACAAGGGACAGACATTCACATTACCTCCAGCCAGGCAGACACTAACAACGGATGCATCAGACTATGCCTGGGGAGCCCACGTGGCAGGAAGATGCATTCAGGACACATGGTCCTCAAACCAAATGCATCTACATATCAATGAAAAAGAGATGTTAGCTGTTCAAAATGCCCTGACAGCCTTCAAGGACCTACTTCATTCGGGACAACTACTGATAAAGACAAACAACACCACGGTCATGTGGTATATAAACAAGCATGGGGGCACACATTCTTACCCCCTTTGCAGACTAGCCATGACCTTGTGGGACACAACTTTGACTTACCAAGTACATCTGCAGGCACAATTCCTGCCAGGAAAGGAAAATACTCTGGCAGACGAATTAAGCAGAAACCTCATGGATCCCCACGAATGGAAGTTGGATCCACAAGTCTTCAACATGATAACAAGGAAATGGGGATGCCCAGACATAGATCTATTTGCCTCCCCTCTCAATCACCAACTAAAAAGATTCTGCACAAGCACTTATTACAGACAAGCATGGAAAGTGGACGCCCTATCTTTCAGCTGGAAAAACCTATCGGCATATGCCTTTCCCCCACTGCCTCTCTTCCCCAAGGTGTTCCTAAAGGTCAGACAGGAGAAGCCAAAGATGATACTGATTGCCCCAGACTGGCCACGTCAGTACTGGTATCCAATACTAAGGAACTTATCTCTATACCCAGCTTGGACCTTACCTCAAATACCTCAACTACTGTCCCAGCAAAACAATCATATCATGCACAGCCAACTCAGGACATTAAACTTGGCAGCATGGCAGATAATGTAGTCATACAAAAAACACCCCTCAGTAAAGCTGTGATGGATGTCATTCTGGAAGCCAGAAGGCCTAGTACTAGAAAGTCTTATACTGGAAAATGGAAGAGATTCTGTGCCTGGAACCAGGCACAAGGAACAGATACAGTGGTACCAAATATTCCTCAGATTTTGCAATACTTAACTGAGATGATGGACGAGGGCCTATCTTTTTCATCAATTAAAATTCATGCCTCTGCCATTTCGGCTCATTACAATACAGAGCCACCACTTTTTTTCTCATTCTTTATTAAGGCAGTACCTCAGAGGAGCCAAAAATTTAAGGCCCCCAAGGAGACTACCAATACCTGCATGGGACCTAAACTATGTCTTGGAAAAGCTCACCCTACCTCCTTTTGAGCTAGCTGCTACTGCTGATATGAAGTTTTTATCTTGGAAAACAGCTCTGCTCTTAGCAATTACTTTTGCAAGACGAGTTTCAGAGCTACAGGCGCTCATGGCTGTGGAACCTTTCATCATTTTTCATCCAGACAGGGTCTCCCTGAGGACAAATCCAACATTTATGCCTAAAGTAGTGTCCACTGTGGCGCTTAACCAAGCCATGCATCTGCCTACCTTTTACCCAAATCCACAGAACAAGGGAGATAGAATTCTGCATTCTTTGGACATGCACAGACAGCTTAGATTCTACTTGGACAGAACCAAAGCTTTCAGGAAGACAGAGCAATTACTAGTGGCATATGCTGCAGGATCACAAGGAAATCCTATCTCAAAGCAGACTATTTCTAAGTGGTTAGGCCTCTGCATTTGTTTCTGCTACTTACACCATGGCAAGTCAGTGCCTAAGGGCATTATGCCTCATTCCACCAGAGCTGCAGCCACCTCAGCAGCCTTTCTCAGGGGAGTACCAACCAGAGACATTTTAGAGACTGCTACTTGGAGTTCAGTGCACACCTTTACAAAGCATTATCATCTGCCACTCTACTCTAAATCCAGGGCAGGCTTTGCCACTGCAGTTCTGCAGGGCCTCATAGCTGCTCCTACTGCTGTCTAGTTCCGGCCTCCCAACCATAGCTTTGGGACTCTACCCAAATGTAATAACTGCAACAGTGAAACACGAAGAACATAGTACAGTTGTGTACACTTACCATAAATGTAGATGTTCAAGTGTATTCACTGTTGCAGTCCAGGTTACCCACCCGCCTTCCCCCTTTCTTCTTTTGGATTTTATCTTTCCTTCTCTGATTTATACTACCTATGTGGTGCATTTGCTTATAGATGAAGGTACAATTTATATTGCTGTATTTATATAAAGTTTGGCTACCCTTTTTGGGGGCACCTGACATCTGGGGCAAGAAAAACTGAAGAAAATGGTGTCAGCTGCTTTTTTTGTACCCCTGACGACCTGACGTCAGGGAAGGGGTGACAGCAGCCGACGCAGGACCCAAGACTTTGGAATTCAGGCCGGCTGAGGGCAACCTGCCAGCAGGATTACCCAAATGTAATGACTGCAACAGTGGATACACTCGAACATCTACATTTATGGTAAGTGTACACAACTGTACTTTTCCAGTCCTTCAGCCTATGGCTCATGAATGCAGCACCGTTGGAGTAAAATTTAATTCCTACATTGGTCTTTGTCCAAAACATTTCTTCTCAGTCCATGTACCTGGCTCCTTTACCTAGTCTTTTACTGTTCCTCTTCTTTAGAACGATTCCCTCAGATTTTGTTGGTAGAAAGGAAACTTTGTACTTATTCTGCCTATGATACTAAGTGGAAGTAGCTGTGTTTTAAGCCCAGATGCAAGATTCTTTGACAAGCTTCAGCTCAGGATTCCTTTTTTCTGCCTCTAGCATCACATTAATTTAAGTCAGAGTATTTGTGGCTCCCCTGTCTAAAAGAAGGGCTGAACTGTAGTTCAGCATAGACTGACCAGGGGATATTGGGTAGCTGACTGAAGGGAAACTGTTCAAGGAATAGAAATGCATTTAGGCTCAAATTTATCAGAACTTCTCACATGTTCCATGAAGAGGGTGCACCTCTGGTTTCAAGATAGTCAGCTCACACTTGCTGCACCTTGTATGTAAGGGGAAATTCTCACTTGTGGCTACTCTCTGGGAGAAAGGTGATCAGTTGGTAGGCCAAAAAGCACAAGTCATACTGGTGTATTTTAGCCAGTAGGCCTACTACTTTAAGCATACAATATTTCCCAATTTTGAACCCCAGTCAAAAATCTCAGAGATGTTCTTTATATTGATCACTTCTGCAGTAGCCTAACCTGTATGGGTTATATAGCTATATTGGTTATATATAAGGATATAACAGCCTGACAGCTTTCAAAGCTTCAGGGCACTTTCCATGCCCCCAAACTTTATGGCAGCTCGAGCTAAGCTGACTAAAAACAATTTTGGGTGCCCAGCCCTTCAGAACTTTATTGCTGCCAAAGATTAGGCTCCTCTGAAGCTTTTGTGGATTGACTGTTTGCTTGTGCTGATGTTCTTACATTCACTGCAGTATTTTTTGGGATTCCCTGCCATGGAAGCCTGACACTGGCCACTATATCAAAGCCTTCTGTTGCTTTTAGGTACGCAGAATGTCACACACATGCTCCTCGAATTGTATAAGGCATAAAGGTGATGTCTGGACGTACCATCCACAGAACTTCTTTGCCGCCAGTCTGAAAGCATAGTCAGATCTTCAATCTGAACACCTGCATTGTTTTGGCCAGTTTAAACGCATCTTTTGTTCCCAGTTTCAATGCCTACATCTTCTTGCTGGTATTTCCATTACTGCCAGGGAATTTCTGAGAGCTCTGGGTTTCATGGCATCCACCATTCCTGTGCTACCTCTGGCCAAACTCCGCATGAGAAAGTTTCAGTTATTTCTGGAATCAATTTGGCTTCAACATGCACATCCTCTAAACTTTGTAGTTCCTCTCTGTCCTTGTCTCAAGAAGGAACTTCACTGGTGGATCCAGCAGTTGCCTCTAAATCCAGGGCTCTTTTTTCACCCCCTCTTCCCTCTCGGGAACTATTCACAGACTCTTCAGATGTGGGATGGGGAACAGCATTTGGCTCCCTAAAGGTACAAGCAGAGTGGTCATCTTGTCAGTAGAAGGAGCACATTATTTTCAGAAATTAGAGCTTTTATGCTGGCTTTTCAGGCTCTTTTTCTCTCTATGGCCTTTCAAGGTATGCACAGACAATACCACAGTGATGTGGTATATAATCAAACAGGGAGGAACGAAATATTACCTTCTTTGCCATTTGGCACTCCTGGTATGCTATCTTGCTGTCAAATATCAAGTGACTCTTTAGGCAGTTTACAACCCTTCAGGTCAAAAAATTGTGGCAAACACTCTGAGCAGGTCCTTAACTCAATCCCATGAATGGGTGCATCACAGGGATGTGTTTCTGGACATTGTCCACTGGTGGGGGTACTCTTCAAGTAGATCTATTTGCCTCGCTGCTGAGCAGACAACTTCCTCTATTTTGTGCCAGAGTCCCAAGTCCTGTGGTTTGAAAGGTGGACACCCTCTTTTTCTTGGAAGGGGATGTTTATGCATTCCCTCTCCATCCTCTTATTCCAAAGTCCTGTTCACAGTTCAACAGGATGCTCCCAACATTTTGTTAGTGACTCACGTTTGGTCGAGACATTGGTTCCCTCTTCTGCATTTAGCCAAGGGCAATTATTGCAAGTTACCTCATTGAGTGGATCTACTGACACAAGACAAGTGATCTCTTATTCATCTCCACCTGTCCATTCTTCAACTGACACTGTGGATGATAGGATTTTGACTCCAAATAGACACCTTTTTTCTGAGAACGTGCTGAAGGTCCTGCAGGAAGCCAGGAAACCTTCTACTAGGAAATCCTACTAATCAAAATGGAAGGTTTTTAATTTGCTGTCTTTTTCGTAACCTGGACTCACTCACTGTGAATGTTCCCTTTGGTTCTCTTTTATTTGTGTGAGTTGCTCAGTGCTGGTTTGGCCCATCAGCTGTCTCTGCTTATCTGTCTTTGTCTCCTCCTTTAGCTTCTAGATTTGAGGCTAAACAATTCCTTAAAGGCGTTCGTATTAGACCTCCCAGGAAGCCTGTTTATCCTTCCCAGAATCTTAATTTTGTTTTGGAGAAGTGGACTCAGGCTCCATTTAAGCTTGGTTCTTCAGCTTCTTTACAGCATTGTTTTTGGAAGTTCTTTTGTTGGCCCTTCTGCCAGACAGGTGTTTGAGCTGCAAGCCCCTATGGCTTTTCCTTCTTTTTTTGATATTTCATAAGGACAGGGTGTCCTTGCATACAAATCCTTCTTTTATGCCTAAGGTGGTTAATGAGTTGTCACTTAATCGGTCTATTCATTTGCCTGCTTTTTTCCCCTCTTCAAAATCTGACAGTGAGAGGGTGCTGCATACTTTGGATGTGCATAGACAACACAGATTTTATTTGGATAAGACTAAGGCTACTAGAAAATCTGATCAGTTGTTTGTTTCTTTTCATCCTAGGTCCTTTGGATTAGTTGTATCCAAGCAAACTGTTTTTTTCTTGGATTTCATAGGCTATTTCTTTTTTTTATACTTTTCATGGTGAGGGCCATCCTTCTTCTGTAAAGGCTCATTCTACTAGAGCTGTGGCTTCTTCTGGTGCTTTATTCAGGGGGTTGGATACTAATTATGTTCTTGAAGCAGCTGCCTGGACTTTTGTGCATACTTTTACCAAGCACTACAAGTTGGATAGTATCTCTAGAGCTACAGCTGGTTTTGCTAGGGCCATTCTTCGTGGCTTTTTAGAGAGCTCTACTGCTTCGTCCTCCTCCCAGGTTTCTTTTTTGGCACTCTCCCATACGTAAAGAATACTGCAACAGTGAATGTGAGGACATAGTAAGTTGTGTAAAATCCAGAACAGTAGATGGCCTTGCATTCACTGTTGCAGTATTCACTTTCTCCCTCCTTCCCCCCCAGTCCTTTTTCCTTCCTGGATATACTGGTTACCTCCTGGGTTTCTTTGGACTGCTGTTCCTACTGGGGCAGTCAGTTCTGAGGATGGTACATCTGGATGTCACCTTCATGTCCTACACTATGTGAGGAGCATACGTATGACGTTTGGCATACCTTGAAGGCTTTGGTATACTGGCCGACATCGGGCTTCAATAGCAGGGAATCCCATATGTAAAGAGTACTGCAACAGTGAAGGAAGGGACATCTACTGTTATGGTAAGATTTTACACCGCTGTACTTTCCTTTGCCAGGCAGGTAAGTTCCTTTTGGGGAAAAAATATGCTTATTTTTTGTTTATTATTAATACTTTCCTGTTTTGCAAAGCTATTTTAAAGCTAGGAGTTTTTTATTTAATGGTTTTACTTTGGGGCTGGCAAAGTATTTTAAGCTGCTTTTTATTGAGTTTGTTTTTGAAAAGAGTGACTTATAAAGACTTTTGGTTTTTACCACTTCTGCTGCTTGCTTTGCCCAGGAAAGAGGCATCATTTTTTGCGTGACATTGAAACAATCTCTGTGGTCAGTCCTTCTAGCCACAAAAACAAAAAGTTAAGCAAACAGCCCTTGAAATTACAGCAGGCTAGCAGTTTGCCTCAACAACAGGTGGGTGACTGTGCTGTGGCCATTAGTTGTACCTCAGGCCACTCATCTTTTACCCTGGATCCCTCTGGTGTAGCTCCTACAGCCACTGTGGACTGGGTTAGCCATGTTCTCTGCTGCTGTTAAAGTCCCCCAATGGGCAAGAGAGAGTCAGTGTTGTCACTTCTGGGAAAGGGAACAAGGAAGACTTCACTGTTTTATCAGAATGTTTTGCCCATATTTAGGAAAACTGCTGCTATGATTACTAACTCTGTTGATCCAAGTTTTCCTGTCAAAAAGAAAATGAAAACTAAGCATGTATCTTCTCCTCCTCAAATTTCCTTGGGTAGGAGTAGTTTACTTGGTCCGGCTCAGGGTTTAATTGAGGCTGTTGATCTATCTTGTAAAGTAATCCCTGCCAAAAAAAGAGGGATAGAACCTTTCATGAACAGATTCCAAATCTGGACAGGAGGATGTCGGCCATGTTGAGGCAGAGTACACTTCCTGAGTCGTGGCATCAAGGCAGACATTTTCAGATCAGGTTTGACCATCCTATCTTTGGATTCATCCCTCCCTCTTGGAGTGTCAACCTTTGACTGCTGAGCTCCAGTCTCAGTACCGAGGTGAGCTGTAGCTTCCCTGGGTTTGGGTACATTTCATTTTTTTCAGATCCAGGGACTGTCTGCTCCAGGTGGCTAGCTTCATCCTCCGCCTTTGACATCCTGGAGATGATGCTGTCCTCTAAGGAGATGGGTAGGTCTTCCAAAGCCAGCATCCCATCACCTTCTCATCTGTCCCAGTGGCCCGTCATCAGCCTGCTCCTGGACAGCCCGTGTTGATTGTCTCCAGTCCAACTTCCTTGATGGTCTTCCCGCCTCTTCCCCCTCTCTCCAGTCAAGCTGAGCAAGAGATTTCAGGCAAGAGGCAGTTCAAGAGGAAACACCTTGACTGGCAAACTAACTTTGCGGACACAGAGGGGTCCCCTAAGTCACCATGTGATGATGCCTCCTTTGGCGATCTGTTGAAGCTTCTTCGCCAGTACAGCGCTGGACCACTAAAGCCTCTTCTCTGGAAGAGTCTATTATTGGAGGCCTTTGGTTTGGAGGCCTCTAGTGTGGTTTCCTCTCTAGACACCATCATAGCTCTAGTGTGTCAGAGGGCATAGAAGGAACATGACACAGTGGAGCCCATTTCTCCAAAGTCTGATAAAATTCTTGTTGCTCCCAAATATCGGCCATACTGGTGTAAGGGCCTGGCCATAGATGTGAGCTAGATGTTGACTGCCACAAAGAAGGAAATCTCTGAGGAGGGTTTCTCAATCCATCCCTCATACAAAGAATCTTGGGCTTTGTACCATCAAGGAAAGCGATCTTATGTCTCAGCAGCATTTGCTTTGAGGGCACTCAACTGCTGATACCACTTGACAAGGCTTCAGTACAACGTCATGGCTGAAGGAATATTAAGACACAGTAGCCTCCAGAAGTTCAAAAGACACTGGAGACTTAGCTGTATACACTTCCATTGCCAGCATCTCCATGTGACTCATTTCTATCACAGCTGATGGAGTGTCCTAAGCAGCTGGTACCAGCTTTGCCATGCAGTGACACTTTTAGATGCGGTTGTGCAACTTCGCATACTGCTTCAAGGCATCTTTTGTTAACACCTCTTTTCTCTTTGTTTAGGCCTAAGATTAAAGATGCTTTTACTAGGACAGAGCAAGACAAGCAGATGATGTCTGCTTTTGGTCTGCGTTTTGCTACCCCTCCGCTAACCTTTTCAAGAAATCAGAAGGGGCAGACATCTTTTTTTTTTTTTCCCTAAGAAAATTGTAGTAGATTTCCTAGGACGTTTCTTCTGAGAGTTCCACTCGAGCCAGGGGTGGGGGAAACCATGATGGGTGCTGCCTATGGGAATGGGTGGTCTGCAAAGTTACAACTGCCACAGACCTTTCTCCAGTGGGCCTTTTCAGTGATCCTGAAGGGCTGCCCTGCTGTGGACACAGTCAGGGATCACATGGATGTTCTTCGTGTTTCACTGTTGCAGTCATTACATGTGGGTTATCTGCCTGCAGGTAGCCCTCAGCCAGCCTGAATACCAGAGTCTTGGATTCCTGTGTCGGATACTGTCTCCTCTTCCATGACGTCAGGTCGTCAGGGGTATAAAACATGCAGCTGATGCCATTACATCAGTCTTTCTTGCCATGTGGTCCCTGAAGCAGAAGCAGATCACAAGTCCCGGTCGGCCGACTCTTGAAATTTTCGTTTTCAAGTTTCAGAACCAAAGTCTTCGAAAAAAGCTAAGTACCCCGGTGGGGATCCTTTTTCTTGCTCTTAACCTTTGTCAGTAAAAGTTAACAATTGTCTTACCTGTGGAAAGCAGATACCTCATAAAGATTTTCATTCGTACTGCATTCCTTGCTTAGGTCCAGACCACGATGTCCCTCACTGTCCATTTTGTGTCTTATTCAACCCCCGTACTATTTGTCGTCGGTCTGTTTTCGCAGCAAATTATTTTGGTACTTGGTTTAACTAACCAGAAATGGCTTCGGTAAGCCATCCGACTACCGATATTCCGAAAAAACATAAGGATAAAGACAGAGATGGACAACATAGGTCCAAAACTGCCAATGATGCTTCCGTTAAGCTTGTCGCCAATTCGCCGGTACTCAGTGAGGCGCTTTCGGAGCCTCTGATACCCGCTACTTCAAATTTGCAGGCCTCTACTGAGACCCATTCGGAGTCCGGTATGTCGCGAAATTTTTCTTCGACTATGGAACCTGTGGATGTTTCTACCTTGGATGGGTCCGAAGCCGCTGTTCAGGCACTGGCTTCTGAGGGTGTATTCAGGCCTACAGATTTGCATTTTAAACCAACGCCATCTTCTTCATCCAGACCTAAAACTCTACCTACACCTAGAAAACAGACGTCCAAACCGCATGGTCAGGCCCTTATGCTTAAAAAACAAATGCTTAGAATGGCTGAAGACCTTATGACTTTAATTATTGGAAGCTAGCTTTCTCCCTCTAAAAGACCTAGAACTGATTTTCCTTCTGATTCTACTGAAATCTCTGTTTCTTCTGATTACCAGGATTTGCCTTTATCTACCTATGAGGATTCTGATGCAGAGGATTCCATTCCATCTGCTTCCCCTCCAGAAGATTTTTCTTTTGGTGAAACCTTGCACACTCTTAGGGAGCATTTCCACTGGGAAAGCCAGGATTACTCTGATTCTAAAAAGAGGCTTAGGGATTTCTCTGACTCCAAAAAGAGGCTTAGGGAATTCTTACTCCTCCCTCAACACAGGCCTTTAGCTATACCTCCTGTTCTGGGCATTATAGCTGATGCCTTCTTGGAATCTAGCATGTCCCCAGACACATTACCTCCAGCTCCCTGAAAACCTGACCGGTATTACAGAGTACCTGACTCTCACAAGTTCCTCTTCAGGAATCCTACTGCAGATCCAGAGACCATTTCCCAAGGACCAAAGAGCATTAAGGCTACTACTGCCAAAAATCCTACCCCCTCTGATAGAGATTCTAGGGCCTTGGACAGATGGGGTAAGAAGGTATACACTTCTGCTACTTTGGCCATTAGGGCCTTAAATTGCCAGTTTCATATGTTAAAGTATCAGCAGCATATTATGGGACTACTTAAACAGAAATTGATGTTGATTCCTGACTGTGCTGAACATAAAGAATTACAGGATTTAATGCATTCTGCTGAACAAGTTGGTAAACATACTTTGCAATGTGGTTTTGACTCTTTAGAAGCATCTTGCAGGGCTGCTGTCACTGGGTCTGTACTTAGAAGGCATGCTTGGCTTAAGGAGCAAAACTTGCCAAATCATGTTAAAGCTAAATTACTGGATACTGCCTTAAACCAAGACTGCCTGTTTGGCAACAAAGCAGAAATCCTCAAAAAGATGGAGGAAAAATCTAAATATATGCAAACTGTTAAAGATTTCCTGCAAGTACAGCCTCCCAGATTTAGTAGGCATTGGCCTTCAAAGAATTGGTCCTTTCCAGTCTCCTCCAGGCCTTCAGTCCAAACCCAGGAACAGTAGACCACCTAGGTTGCAGTCTCAGGCTACACACAGGCCTAGGCAGTGGGGGGGCTCCCACTTCCAAAACAGGAAGTAGTAAGACACCCCCGTACGGAAAAATGTCACAATGAATTAACCTTAACCCTTCCAAGCCCTGCTCAACTGCCTGCTCCCTTAGGAGGAAAGCTCGCCTTGCATGCAAAAAACTGGGAACTCATTGCCCAGGACAAATGGGTTTTAAATATAGTTTTCCAGGGATACAGATTCCACTTCCGCACCCTACCAACCCCAAACGGTTAGCCAGACCTGACCCCCAAATCAGTGGGCAGAGGCTCAACAGCAGGTTCTTTCTCTTCTAAATATCAGGGCTATTCAGCCTGTCCCAGCAGAAGAAAGGGGACAAGGTTTTTATTCAAGACTTTTCCTGGTACCCAGAAAAGACAGCTCCTGGCTTCCTATCCTGGACCTTTCTATTCTAAACACCTTTTTGGTAATCCCAAAATTCAAAATGCTAACACTTCAACAGCTGCTTCCTGTGATAGGCAAATATGCCTGGTTGGCAACCTTAGACTTAAAAGAAGCTTACCTGCACATTCCAATAAGGGAATCTTGGAGGAAATACCTACGCTTCAGGGCAGGCTCCATGCACGATCAGTTCTCTGCGTTTCCGTTTGTGAATACCCTGGGCGCAGTAGATAAGCCAAAGTGTCTAGCTCCAGCCATTGCATTTTGCAAGTAAAGAAATAGTCAATTATACCCATACCTGGACGATTGTCTGATTCAGGCAGAAAGCCAGGACATGTTATTAAAACATCTGGCATTCGTAAAGAAACTTCTAACCTCGGTGACGTACACCATAAGCGAAAAGAAATCTCATGTAGTACCCTGCCAACAAATTGTATTCCTGGGAGCAAGCTTGAACACAACTTCCCAGATGGCTTACCTCACGCCAGAGAAACAAGTTTATTTGACAGCCTACTTCAAACTACTGGCCACAAAGACCCAGCTATCTGCAAAGAAAATTTTGCAAGCCCTGGGGTTCATGGCCTCTTGCATTTTACTAATTCCATATGCAAGACTGCATATGAGGAAACTACAATGGTATCTAAAAATCCTATGGTGTCAAAATTCTCAGGACCTGGAATCGATGATTCCTATCATTCCTTGTATAAAAACAGAGTTCCTTTGGTGGGCAGGGGACTGCCACCTCAACAAGGGGCTCCCTTTCAATCTACCCCCTGCCGCCCAAACCCTAACAACAGAAGCATCAGACTATGCATAGGGGGCTCACTTGGCAGGGCAGTGCATTCAGGGCAAATGGAACCTGAGTCAGATGCACCTGCATATCAACCAAAAAGAAACGTTAGCTGTACAGAATTCCCTGACGACCTTCAAAGACCACATCCTTCCAGGACAGTTATTGATAAAGACAGACAACACCACAGTTATGTGGTACATAAACAAGCTGGGGGGAACCACTCGTACCCTCTCTGCAGACTAGCCATGGCTCTGTGGAACACAGCCTTGCGCTACCAAGTGCACCGACAAGCTCAGTTCCTGCCAGACAAGCTAAATTCACTGGCAGACGACCTAAGCAGAAATCTCATGGACCCACACAAATGGAAACTGGAACCAAAAATGTTCAACCTCTTGAGGAACAAATAGGGGGGGCTCCAGAGACAGATCTGTTTGCCTCCCCTCAGAACTACCAATTGGACAAATTCTGCACAAGGACTCCCCACAGTCAAGCTTGGAAAGTGGGTGGCCCTGTCCTTTACCTGGGAAAGCCTCTTGGTTTATGCCTTTCCCCCTCTGCCTCTCCTCTCGAAGGTTCTGCTAAAGATCAAACAGGACAAACCAAGGACAATACTTATTGCACCATACTGGCCCCACCAGCACTGGTACCCCCTCTTGCGCAGCATGATACTGCTGGATCCATGGCACCTACCTCAGACACCTTCCCTGCTGTCCCAGCAGGCTGGCCAGATTCTGCACCCTCAGCTTCAAGCCCTGAACCTTGCAGCCTGGCTAATTCCTTGAGCTCTCCAATAGCATCCCTCAGTAAGCAGGTGCTGGATGTCATTCTGGAAGCAAGGAGACCTAGTACTAGAAAATCCTATGCTGAAAAGTGGAAAAGATACTGTTCCTGGAGCCAGACCCAAGGTATGGGCACTACAGTGCCCAGCTTACCTCATATTCTTCAGTACTTAACAGAAATGCTCCACAAGGGGGTTTATCCTTATCGTCAATTAAAATTCATGCCTCTGCAATTTCAGCACATTATAATATTGAACCACCCCTCTTCTCTCACCCCCTGTTAAAGCAGTTCCTCAGAGGAGCTAAAAATTTAAGATGCCCCCAGGCAAGTCCCTACTCCAGCCTGGGACCTGAACTTTGTATTGGAAAAGCTCACTCTCCCTCCATTTGAACCAGCTGCAACTGCAGAGTTGAAATTCCTTTCTTGGAAAACAGCCTTCCTTCTAGCCATCACTTCAGCAAGAAGAGTGTCTGAATTACAGGTCTTCATGGCAGTGAAGCCGTTCATTATCTTCCATGCAGACATGTTTCTCTCAGGACCAATCCTTCCTTTATGCCCAAGGTGGTGTCTAGTGTGGCCCTAAATCAGTCCATTCATTTGCCTACCTTTTTCCCGAAGCCATAAAACAAAGGAGAACGAATTCTGCACTCTTTGGATGTGCACAGACAGCTGAGATTTTATTTGGACAGGACTAAGCCTCACAGAAAATATGAACAGCTGCTAGTTGGCTTTGCTGCAGGGGCAGAGGGGAAGGCCATTTCAAAGCAAACCATTTCTAAATGGATAGCCCTTTGCATTAATGTCTGCTATAAGCACCATGGAAAAAACCTACCCCACAGGGGATAAGATCACATTCCACCAGGGCTGCATCTTACCTCTACAGCCTTTCTCAGAGGGGTCCTAGAAGCTGCTACCTGGAGCTCTGTATGTACCTTCACCAAGCATTACCACATGCCTATTTTTTCTAAATCCAGAGCTGGTTTTGCCACTGCAGTTTTGCAGGGCTTAATAGCTGGCCCTAATGCTCTCTAACTTCCTCCTCCCTTCCTTAGCTTTGAGAATCAACCCAAATGTAATGACTACAACAGTGAAACACGAAGAACATAGTACAGTTGTGTACACTTACCATAAATGTAGATGTTTGAGTGTATTCGCTGTTGCAGTCCTGGTTACCCTCCCTCCAGCCCCCTGACTTCTCTTGACTCTACCTTTGCTTTTTGTTTTAAGCTTTCTGGTGTATTTACTTTTTGATGGAGGTATAACATAACATATAATTGCTTCCCTTTGTGGGGGCACCGGACATCTGGGGCAAGAAAAACTGATGTAATGACATCGGCTGCATGTTTTATACCCCTAACAACCTGACGTCAAGGAAGAAGAGACAGCATCCGACACAGGAATCCAAGACTCTTTTATTCAGGCTGGCTGTGGGCTACTTGCAGGCAGATAACCCAAATGAAATGACTGCAACAGTGAATACATTCGAACATCTACATTTATGGTAAGTGTACACAACTGTACTTTCTTTACCCAGAAGCGTGGGAGGCCATCACCGTGGACACGTGGTTGTTAGTCGTATCCCGATAGTATACCATTCCTTTTTCAGAAATTCCAAGTTTAGGTCACAAGTGGCTCCCAGACATTCCACCCCTTCAGAGACTGTTGACAGCAGAAGAGATTCAGAAGCTGCTGGCAAATTGAGTTATCCAAGAGGTCCCACCAGACAGACAATGATCCGAGGTCTACTCAAGGTTGATGTTCTTCGTGTTTCACTGTTGCAGTCATCACATTTGGGCTATCCCTGCCAGGGTAGCCCTTGGCCAGCCCGAATACCATAGACTTAGTATTTCTGTGTCAGTTGCTATCACTTGAGGACTGACATCAAGTAGTCAATGGTATAAAGGAAGGCATCTGATGCCATTACATGGGTTTTTCTTGCCATGGAGCCCGAAGCAGAAGCAGTTCACACGAGTGCCGGTCGGCCGCTACCTGAGTTTCATTTCCAAATTGAAGTTGAAGTCTTCGAAAGCTAAGTTCCCAGTTGGGGATCCTTTTTTTCTTGCACTAACCAATGTCAGAAAAAGTTAATAATTGTCTCTCATGTAGAAAGCAAATACCATACTGGGACTTCCACTCTTACTGCATCACTTGTCTAGGCCCAGACCATGACGTCCCTCGTCGCTTCTGTGCTTTGTTTAACACCAGAACTATCCATCGTCAGGCCCTTATTGTAGCTAGATATTTCCATTTACAGTCCTCTAATTGCGATATGGTTTCTGTAAGCCATCCGACAACAGATCTTCTGAAAAAGCGTAAAGATAAAGACAGAGACAGACCGCACAGGACCAAACCTTCTGACGATGCTTCCGTTAAGCTGGTCGTCAGTCCTCCGGAACTCAGTGAGGCACTTTCTCAGCCCCTGATGCCCGCTTCAGTTAATTCTCCGGCCGCGACCTTGACCCTTTCAGAGTCCAGTATGCCACAGAATCTCTTGTTCGTCTAAGGATCCTGCAGTTGTCTCTACCTTGGATGGGTCCGGAGTCGCTGTGCAGGCACCGGCTTCCAAGGAAGTCCTTCACAACACCAAATCCCAACATAAACCAACGTCTTCTTTCACGACTACCGTTCTTTTGAAAACAACCGAGTTCCTTAGACCCAGGTGTCGAACCACACCCAAGAAACTGACTACTCATTCTCAGGCACCTGCTCCATTGCCTCAGTCTCAAATGCTTAAAATGCCAGAAGACCACATCATGCTGATTAAGGGCCAAGCCACTCCATCAAAAAGGAAAAGAGATCTGTCCCCAGTAGTTTTGTCTGAACAAGAGTCAGATGAATCTGATGCATGTGACTATAAAACATGCAATCTCTCTCCACTTATGAGTATTCTGATGTGGAGGAGTCCATTCCTTCTGCCTCTCCCCCAGAGGATTTTTCCTTTGTGGAAACACTGCATACCTTAAGGGAGCATTTCCAACGGGAGAGACGACTATCCATAGTCTAAAAAGAGACTCAGAGTTCCTGGACCTTCCACAACACAGGCCCTTAGCCATCCCCCAGTCCTAGATCTGGTGGATGATGTCGTCCTTGAATCCAGCTTGATGCCAGATGCCCTCCCTCCTGCTCCCAGAAAACCAGACTGGTACTACAGAGTCCCTGACTCTCTCAAATATCTTTTTAAAAATCCAACAGCTGCCCCTGAGGTCATTACTCAAGGGCCTAAAGGGATTAAAGCAACCTCAGCAAACAATCCCACCCCCTCAGACAGGGATTCCCAAGCACTGGAATGATGGGGTAAAAAATTATACACCTCAGCTACTCTTGCTATCAGGGCATTAAATTGTCAGTTCCATATGCTTAAGTATCCGAAACATACCTTGGAACTCCTAAAACAAAAAATGTCCTCCTTTCCTGCATGTGCAGAATCTAAAGATTTACAGGACTTAATGCATTCTGAGGGTCAAGTAACTAAACACACTTTGCACTGTGGTTTTGATGCCCTAGAAGCTTCTTGCAAGGTAGCAGTCACCAGATCTGTCATTAGAAGATATGCATGGCTTGAGGAACAACCCCTGCCAGACCATGTCATCAAAATTGGATACATCCTTTCACAAAGATAACTTGTTTGGCACTAAAGCAGAAGAGGTCTTAAAAAAGATGGAAGAAAAAGCAAAATTTATGCAGACTGTTAAAGATTTCTTACAGGTCCAGCCCCGTAGGTTTAGCAGGCATTTTCCCTCCAAGCACTGGTTCTTTCCTGTCCCGAGTAGACCGGGCCAGCCTAGGCCCTATGAAATCAGACCCCCCAGACAGCAACCCCAGGGGTTGCAGAGAGCTAAGCAATGGACTACCTCCACTTCAAAAACCAGGGAGTTCTAAGCCACCCCCTTATGGTAAGAACTCACAATGACTCGCCCCTTCCCAACCTCACCTCTGCCCACCTTCACATACCCCTAGGAGGAAAGCTATTCTTTCACTCAAGCATCTGGGCCACAATTAAAGGACGAGTGGGTTCTAAACATTCTGTCTCAGGGTTACAGATTTTCCTTCCACACCCTTCCAACCCCAAAAAAGTACCCAGACCTACCCACCAATCAGTGGGCAGAGGCTCAAAAGCAAATCCATTCCCTGCTGTCCTTGGGGGCAGTAGACCATGTTCCTGCAGAGCAGATAGGCCAAGGCTTCTACTCCAGACTTTTTCTGGTGCCCAGAAAAGAGGGCACCTGGCACCCCATCCTCGATCTATCCATTTTAAACACCTTTCTGATGATCCCAAAATTCAAAATGCTCACCGTCCAGCAGCTGCTGCCCATGCTCTCCAAGGATGTATGGCTAGCTACCCTGGACCTAAAAGAGGCCTACCTCCACATTCCTATCAGGGAATCCTGCAGAAAATATCTCCGCTTCAGGGCAGGATCTCAACACGTTCAGATGTTCTTCAGTTCTCTGTGCTTCCCTTTGGCTTATCTACTGCTCCCAGAGTTTTCACAAAATGCCTGGCTCCAGCCATTGCCTTTTGCAGACAAAGAAATATTCAAATTTACCTCTATTTAGATGACTGCCTTATTCAGGCAAACAGACAGGAAACGCTGCTCCAAGACCTAGCCTTTGTAAAGAACCTACTATCCTCCCTAGGGTACGCAATAAACGAAAAGAAATCCAAGCAGGTACCCACCAAAAGGATAGTCTTCTTGGGAGCAAGTCCGGACACAGCATCCCAGATGGCATGCCTTACACCAGAGAAACAAATTTTCCTGTCAGCTTACTTCCCTCAACTGGCCACCAGGTCCCAGCTTTCTGCAAGGAAAATCCTGCAAGCCCTGGGGTTCATGGCCTCTTGCATACTCCTCATTCCAAATGCCAGACAGCGTATGAGAAAACTTCAGTGGTACCTAAAGAGCCTTTGGTGTCAGCACATTCAAGATCTGAAAACTCTTCTGCCTACAATTCCTTGCCTGAAGAAGGAATTTCTTTGGTGGGCAACAGCCTGCTCCCACAACAAGGGACTGCCCTTCTCCCCACCACCCAGACACTCATCACAGATGCATCAGACTATGCTTGGGGGTGCACACCTGGACGGCAGGTGCATACAGGGACAATGGAACCCCCAGCATCTCCCTTTGCACATCAGTCTAAAAGAGATGATGGCTGTGCAGCAGGCCTTAACTTTCAAACCCCTTCTTTCTCAAGGGGTTCTCCTGATCAGGACAGACAACACCACTGTGATGGTGGTACATCAGCAAGCAGGGAGGGACTCGCTCCTACACGCTGTGCAGGCTGGCCATGACCATTTGGTTCACAGCCTCTTCCATGCAAATACACCTGTTAGCTCAATACCTGCAAGGCGCTCTCAACTCTCTGGCAGACCAATTAAGCAGACAGCTCTTGTACCCCCACAAGTGGCAGCTCAACAGAAGCAACTTCTTCCTAATAACTCAGAAATGGGGAACCCTGGAGGTTGTACTCTTTGCCTCCTACACCAACCACCAGCTCAGCAAATTCTGCACCAGGGAGCATCACTGCATGACTTGGAAAGTGGATGCCCTGTCCATCCCCTGGGTAAGCCTCTCGGCCTAAGCCTTTATTCTCCTACCTCTCATTACTAGGGTACTGTTCAAAATAAGGGAGGAAAAAAACAAGGACTATTCTTATAGCTGCAGACTGGCCCAGCGAGCACTGGTACCCCTTGCTCCACAGCCTGACCCCACTGCCTCCATGAATTCTTCCTCAGATTCCAAACCACCTAACCCAGAGGGAAGGGGAACTCATGCAACCCCAATTGCAGACACTCAATTTGGCAGCTTGGCTTATACCCTAGGTCCTGACGAACCTGCCATCCTTAGTAAACAGGTTCTGGATGTTATCCGAGAGGCCAGATGCCCTAGCACCAGAAAGTCTTATGCAGATAAATGGAAAAGGTTCTGCACCTGGATCCAGGGTAAGGAGGGCAATACATCACAGCCCTCCATCCCTCTCATCCTGTATTACTTAGCTGACCTACTACACAGTGGTTTCTCCTTCTCTATAAAAATTCATACCTCTGCTATTTCTGCTCTTTTACCCACGGAGCAGCCTCTTTTCACACCCTGTGATTAAACAGTTCCTCAGAGGGGCTAGCAACTTGAGGCCCCCAGAAGGGCACCAAAACCAGCTTGGGACCTTTAACTTTGTCTTGGAAAAACTCATTCTGTCCCCTTTCGAACCAGCTTTTTCTGCAGAGCTAAAACTTCTCTCCTAGAGGACCCCCTTCCTCCTGGCCATCACTTCAGCCAGAAGAGTCTCTGTGCTGCAAGCACTTATGGCTGTGGAACCCTTCATCATCTTCCATGCAGACAGGGTATCCCTCGGAACTAATCCATCCCTCATACCCAAGGTGGTGTCAAGTGTGGCTCTCAACCAATCCATCCATTTACCCACCTTCTTTCCTAACCCTCAAAACAAGGGGGAAAAGGATTCTGCTCTCTCTGGATGTGCACAGACAACTCGGATACTATCTGGACAGGACTAACCCCTTCAGAAAGTCTGATCAATTGCTGGTTAGCTTTGCTTCAGGGGCAGAAGGCAAAGCCATCTCCAAGCAAACCATTTCCAAATGGATAGCACACTGCATCCATTTCTACTGCAAACAGCATGGCAAGCCTCCCCCCAAGGGAGTCAGGACACATTCCACCAGAGCCGCCTCCACCTCTGCAGCTTTCCTCAGAGGAGTCCCCACCAGGGACATCCTGGAAGCTGCCACCTGGGCATCTGTTCATACTTTTACCAAGTATTACCACCTGCCTCTCTTCTCCAAATCCAGGGCAGGGTTTGCCTCTGCAGTCTTGCAGGGCATGCTAGCCAGCCCCTAGCTTCCTGGACTGTCTCAACCCTTTTCCTCAGCTTTGGGAATCTACCCAAATGTGATAACTGCAACAGTGAAACACGAAGAAAATAGTACAGTCGTGTACACTTACCATAAATGTAGATGTACGAGTGTATTCACTGTTGCAGTCCTGGTTTCCCTCCCTCCATCCCCCTTTCTCTTTTTGTTACTTGTGTTTTTTTTTTTCCTTGTTTCCCTTTCCTTACAAGGGACATTTTGGTATTTATTTTCCACTGGTGGGGTTCTACCACCAGAGCCTGGCCTCCTACCTTGGGGGGGCTCCTGACAGGTTAGGGCAAGAAAAACTGATGTAATGGCGTCAGATGCCTTCCTTTATACCACTGACAATCTGATGTCAGTCCTCAAGTGACAGCAACCGATACAGAAATACTAAGTCTATGGTATTCGGGCCGGCCGAGGGTTACCCTGGCAGGGATAACCCAAATGTAATGACTGCAACAGTGAATACACTCTAACATCTACATTTATGGTAAGTGTACACAACTGTACTTTCTTGGTACCAGAGAAGAACAATGATCTCAGATATATTTGAGATTTGAACCCTTCATGAAACAGACCAAATTCTACGTAGTCACGGTGCAGTCGATCCTGCCTCTGCTGAGGAAAGATGATTGGATGTGCTCAATAGACCTTAAGAATGCCTACTGTCTTTATCAATCTAGAGAGGTGCTCCAGGAGTTTTCTGCGCTTCGGGCTTGGGGCCAGTCATTAAAATTTCATAGCCATACCATTCAGTCTCACTACTGCCCCCTGGGTGTTCACCAAGTGCGTGGCAAAGATTGCAGCCTGGTTCTGGCTGCAGGGATTTCACATCTTTCCATACCTAGACAGTTGGCTCCTCACTGTTCTCATAAGATCATCTTTGGTCATGACCATAGATACTTAAATCCAGTTATGTGGCCATTTAGTGTTAACTTTCAACTACCTCAGGTTGAGTCTACAGCCAATCCAGACGTTAGAGTTCATAGGATGCCACTTGGATACAGTCAACCAAATTGCCAAGCCCCAGAGTAATCTGTGTTTGATCCAGGCATTGTCTGTACTTGCCCTTCCAAAACCGTCAGCTCACAGGATTTTGAAACTCTTGGGCCACATGCCAGCTTAGATAGGGTTGGTTCTGTGATGTTATGTGGTAGTGCCTTCTGTGTTGAGAGTAGGGTAGTACATGTGTACTTATGCCAACACAGCCAACTGGAGTTTTGTGGAAAAAGAGTTTGTCATTTGATTATCTTTCTGATGTGCACAGATGCTGGTGTTAAGAAAATATACATTTGTAAAGTTACCTGTGTTAAAAATGTATATTAGATTTTATTGCTGTAACTGATCAAATGTGAATGTTTTATAAGGGCTAGAAGGGTGGATAGTTTGAATTTGTGTTACAGCTTTCAGATGCTGCCACAGATTTTAGTAAAGCTCTGTGTGTATATGTTGCACCAGAGTCAGGTGACCAGAGGTGATGTCATCCTCTAACCAGCTGAGCTCTTCGGAACCCTCGCAGCAGCACTTTAGAATCTGACAGGATGTATATCTCTCAGATCCATACAGTCAGTCAGTGAGATTCATTCAGTCTGAGGGAGTGAGACAGAGACATCATCTGGCGTTTGCTGTGGTAAGACACTCAGTACATATCAGCCTGCCTTGCTTTTAGTGAGTAGTCAGTGAACAGTAATTTAGACAGGGACATCTATTGAGAATAGTTTAGTATTGTTTTCTGTAACTGTGAGAAACTGTTCAACTGTATTATTTTTGAAATCTGTGTGGTTGATCTCTCTTGTTTATTGTATTCATTATTCTCTTGTTTTCTGTTTTATTATTTATTATTAAATATTTTAATACCTTTTATTGTGGCTGATCCTTTAGAAAATGATTTTAACATCTTGAGAGTACTTATGCTTATTTTGGCGACACTGTGGCCTCTCCTGAAAGGCTTGCTGCTCTGGCTGCACTCCATTATTATTATTATTTGTACATAGTGTAATTGGGTACTCTTTGTTAGAGACTGAAAATAGTTAACTGGTGGCAGCCTGATTACCTCTGAGTCTGGGCAGAAAGGTGCATAGCTAGTAAATCTGTGCCAGCCTTTCCCAGGTGCGTGTGTGTGTAAAACAAATATTCAAGAGTTTGTGTCAGCTACTTGGAGCAGGGACACAGATCTTCCATGGTGAAGTTTTCTGTGGGCATGGAGAGAGTAAGAAAGTCTAGCTTCAGATCTAGAGAGTGCTCCCTGTGTGCTCTTAAGGGAAACTGTGCTTGGTGCAGGGAGCTGCATCTGAAAATACTGTGTGAATCCATCTTTATTCTTAGTGACCGTCCCTCACCAGAGTCAGTGGTGAGGATTCAGTCTTCTTGCTGCTGGCCCGGAGTAGGGACATTTCGTATCGGTGGTAGCTGGTTCGGATTTTAATTGAACTTCAGTAGCCGGTGAGCAGTTTTCACTGAAGGTGTGTGCACTCTCAGCAGCCACAAGATAAACATACAGAGTTTAATTTCCACAACTGTCAGTTAGTTTAGTCAGAGAAAGCAGGCAAGGATGTCGGCAGATGAAGGACCAGTTGGCCAAGATGTGTGAAGCCAAAGGACCGGTGCATGCCAACCTGACTAAAGAGGAAATGATTTCAGTCTTGTTCACAGCTGCAGCATGGACAGCAACCCAAAAGACAACCAGGCTGGTGATGTCCTCAGAAACAGGACAGTTCACCTTTTCCTCAGAGGACTTAAAAGTCCACCTAGAGTTAAAGAGACTTGAACTAGAGGTTAAACAACTGGAAAAACAGATGGAATTAGAAAATGAGAGACTGCTGCAGGAGGAACAGATGGAGTTGAAACCAACAGAGAGACTCCGGCATTTGGTGGTTGAAAAAATGAGAAACTGCACCGACTTGACCAGGAGATACTGACTGTTCAGCAGGGATGTGGAGGTAGTGGGGAAGGGAATAACCAGACCTCAGTAGCAAATAAGGTCAGTAAATTTCTTCCACAGTTTACAGAGGGTGATAATTTTGAATATTGGAAAGGGTATATAAACATTATAATGTTGACCAAAGGCTCTGCGTTCGGTTCCAGGCCCCCTTACTCCATGGTAAGTCTGTAACTGCTGTTTCTAAATTTTCTGACACTGATTGCTTAAACTATGCTAAGGTTAAATGCTTTAACACCTGAAGCTTACAGAAAAAAGTTTTGTGAACATAGACACAAGGCAGATGAAAGTGTATGCGATTATATTGCTAAGTTAAGCACTTTCATTATGTGGGTGAGTTGGTGTCAGGTCACCACTTTTGAGGGGCTAATAGACCTTTTAGTGAGGGAACAAGCCCTTGGCGCTTTGCCTGAGATCATAAGAATGCGGTTAGCAGACCAGGAATGTAACTGTGCTGATGAGCTGGGGAGAAAAGGGTTCCTCTACTTAGCAAGCAGGGCATCACTGCACAAGAAGGGAATACCCAGCACTGCACATGGTTATACGGGAACCTATGGTGGGCAGCCTAAACCACCCCAACAGAGTACACCACTAGCAGGGGAAGCCACTAGTTCAAGTACATGGCCAGGACCCAGGGTTAGATGTTTTAAATGTAACCAGTGGGACGAGGTGGGGAACAAAAGGTGAAGGAGCCATCAAGTGGGAATAACAGCATGCCCGTAATAAGTTGTCTGGAGACAGCAGGGGTAGCAAGTTATCACCAGAGTTTGTATCCTATCTAAGTGGATGGAAGACAGGGCACTGCTAAGAGAGAGACAGTCTCTGGCATAACCATTGTGAAGCCTGCAGTGGTTGAAGAGGAGCAGTACCTGCTTGGGCAGTCCACACCAGTCAAGGCTTTGAGAGGAACACCATTCCAAATACCTTTGGCCAAGGCTCACCTGGACTGGGAGGGTGGAAAAGTGAGCAAGCAAGTAGGTGTGTCTGAGGATATCCCTGCAGATGTCTTGATAGCAGTGATTTTGATAATGCAGTACCTTGTGTGCATGCAGTTACACACAGTCAGTCTTGGAGACAGGCATATAGACTGGTAGTGTCTGGTAGCCTGGGAGAGACCCAGATAGGCCCTACACGTAAAGCTGGGGCTGGTGAGGTGGCTGTTTCAGGGAGGGAGCTACTCTGTAGCAGTGAATCCTGAAAGTGAGACGCAGCTGCTGGTAGATACTGATGTTCCCATGGACTGAACGGGCAGAGGTGAGTGGTAGTACTCGGGCTGACAGTGAGACACCGCTGTCGGAAGCGACCAGGCTTCCAGTGGAAAGGGAGCTGGGAAGGGTCACAAAGGTCAAATTGAGACGGACTCAGCTTTCAGACCCTACATTACCAGGCTTGAGGGAGGTAGCTAAGGATACACCTGATGCTCAAGGAAAGAGGGAGTCTGTATACTGGAACAAAGGGTTACTATATACAGAGTGGACCCCTGAGGGAGGGCTAGAGGGTGAGGTAATACGGTAGTTGGTAGAGCCTAGGGCCTACTGTCTGGCATCTCTCGCCATAGCCCATGACATTCGGTTTGCAGTTAACAAAGGGTTACTGTATACAGAGTGGACCCCAGAGGGAGGGCTAGAGGGTGAGGTAATACAGCAGTTGGTAGAGCCCAGAGCCTACCATCTGGCACCTCTAGCCATAGCCCATCACATTCTTTTTGCAGGTCAGATGGGCATAAAGTGTACCAAGAGATGTATTATGCAGAACTTTAATTGGCCTGGAATTGCAAGGGATGTAACATGGTACTGCAGGACCTGTGAGCATTGCTAAAAGGTAGGCAAGGCAGGGGATAAGGTTAAAGCTCTGGGGGATACCTTTGCCTGTCATTGAGGAGCCATTTCAAAGGGTAGCGATGGGTCTTGTGGAGAGGTTAAACTCTACACTAAAGACCATGCAATGGGAATTTGCAGACATGACAAGGAAAAACAGACTGGATAGGGTAATGTGGACCTGAGCTGAAGAGCAGGCATTCCAAAAGCTTAAAGGGGCTTTCGGAGGACCCCCTGTGTTAGCCAGTCCAGATAACAGCAACAAATGTATTGTACAGGTGGATGCTTTGAACCATGGGGTGGGGGCTGTACTCAGCCAGGTTTCCTCAGAGGAAGAAGGACATCCAGTTGAATACATCACCTGTAAGCTCCAATCCAGGGAGGATGCCATTTCAGATGAGATCTCAAGCGAAGGGTATAGGTTAATGTTTTTCCAAACAGGCCCATTTCTCTCAAGCAGCATTTTTCCAGAGTCACTTGAAAAACTAGCTTGAGTTTTCAAAGTAGGGGGAGAGATGTGATGATATGTGGTAGTGCCATCTATGCCAGGGATAGTACATGTGTACATATACCAGCACAGCCAGCTTGAGTTTTATGAGGGAAAAAAAAGTTTATCATTTGATTATCTCTCTGATTTGTACAGATGCGGGTGTTAAAAAAAATATATATATATTTGTAAAATTACCTGCGTTAAAAATGTATTAATGCATATTAGGTTGTATTGCTGTAACTGATCAAATTGTTTTATCAGGGAACCCTAGAAGGTTGGAAAGTGTGAAATTGTGCTAAAGCTTTAGATGCTGCTACAGATCTTACTAAAGATGTGTGTATTGTACCAGTGTCAGGTGACCAGAGGTGATGTCATCCTCTAACCAGCTGAGCTCGTCAGAGCCCTCACAGCAGCACTTTAGAATCTGACAGGAAAGATTTCTGACAGGGTATATATCTCGCACATCTATACAGTCGGTCAGTGAGATTCAGTCAGTCTGAGAGAGTGAGACAGGGCTTTTGCTGTGGTAAGACACTCAGCACATATCATCCTGCTTTGCTTTAGTGAGTAGCCAGGGAACAGTAATTCTTTAGTTGGACAGGGACATCTAGTGAGAATAGTTCAGTATTGTTTTTTGTAACTGTGAGAAACTGTCCCAACTGTATTATTTTTGAAATTTCTGTGGTTGAACTCTGTTGTTTATTGTATTCGGTATTCTCTTTTCTGTTGTATTATTAAATATTTTAATAGGTTTTATTGTGGCTGGTCCTTTAGAGAACAATTTTAACATCTTGAGAGTACTTGTGCTTATTTTGGTGACACTGTGGCTGCTTCTGACAGGCTTGCTGCTCTGGCCACACTCCATTGTTTTTATTATTATTCTTATTCTTATGATTATTATTAATTGTACACAATATAATTGGGTACCCTTTGTAAGAGCCTTAAAATAGTTGACTGGTGGCAGCCTGATTACCTCGGAGTCTGGGCAGAAAGAGGCACAGATAGTAAATCTGTGCCAAGGTGTGCGTATGTGTGTGTGTAAAACTCAGATATTCAAGAGTGTGTGTGTTTCAGCTACTGGGAGCAGGGACACAGAACTCCAAGGTGGTCAGTGTGGAGTTTTGTGTGGGCCTGGAGAGATTAAGAAAGTAGTGCCAAATCTGGAAAGTGCTCCCTGTGTCCTCTTAACTCATTCACTCCAATGGAGTACAGGAAGTTTCCATTGTAACTTCCAGTGGACGGAGCCTAAGCCTTTTGACAGAATCAAATTATGTCCTCACATTTCAAACAAATGTTCATATTTCTGGAATGATAGGGGTTATGAAATAAGTATAAATGGCAAACTCTTCAGCACAATTTTTATAGTGGTAGTATTCTTTAGGTTCTAGGTCCGAATTCTATAAGTCACAGTAAACATAGTAACTATTACATTTGGAATATTTTGTAAACAACTTACAATATCTCAGCAACCACTCAAGTTGCATACATGTCAATGTGAAAAATTATATCTATATAAATGAATATCATAACAGTTAATATATACTTACCTGCACTAAACAGAGGTCAAATATCAATGCAGCTGAGTTTGCCATTGTGTAAGCTGTAAGATGAAATATTTTAAAACTGTGTACATGGCATGGTTTTGGAATTATTGATGCAAATATGAACAAGCAATATTTGACGCCTAGAGGCATCAGTAGGAGTTAACTGCAGATGCACCTGGAGGCGTCACTCAGATGTAATAAGTTGAGGGAAATCGTGCTTGGTGGACTTAGCTGCATCTGAAATACTGTGTGAATCCATCTTTACCCATAGTGACTGTGTCTTACTGGAGTCAGTGGTGAGGATTGAGTTTCCTTGATTACTGATTCTGAGTAGGGACAACTTCACAAGTTCCTTTGGAGAAATACCACATGAGGGTTTTGCAGTGGACACTCACAGTGCAATGGTCTCTCCCGTTTCTAATTTAGAATCGGTTTCTAAAACCGTGATGACAATGGACCCCATTCCTAAGTCAAAGTATGATTAACGTTCATAAAATTAGTATTGTTTCAATCTTTGATGTCAGCCAAAAGTGCTCTTCGCAGCACTCGCAATGTGCCCAGTAATGACTCCTGCAATTCGTACAGGGTTACATGGATTGGTAACATGTCTAAATGTGATTGTAAATTCTTTTTTATAAGACCCGTTGCTCCTACTGCTATTGGAACTGTCTGGGTATCTTTCTTCCACATTGCTCTTGTTTCTGCCTGCAGATCCTGATATTTTATGACTTTGTGTCTCTCTCTACGCAAGACACTGTTGTCACTGGGTGTGGTGATTTCAATGATCAATGCTATGTTTGTCTTCTTTTCTTGGACCACTATATCTGGTTTTATAGCATCTAATTTTTGAACTGTTGGTAATGGGTGATCCCATGTAATATAAACTTCATTTTCTATGATGCTTTGTGGCTCATGTTTCCAGTGTTTTTCAGCCACTTAGATACCATAATATTTGCACAATCCCCAATGCAACATCTTGCCACATTATTATGCCTTTCAGTATACAGTCCTCCTGCCATTAGTGTGTCGCAACCAGCAACAAGGTGTGTGACTTTCCAATTTGGTTTTACAAAACCTACATTTGTCTGTTTCTCCAACATGTTCAATGGACTTAGTAAACTAGGGTGTACGTAGCCTACTGTCTTGGGCTGTCAATGTTTAACCTTTCATTTCTTGGTTTGAATTTGCCTCTCCTTAACCATTCCTGCGTTTGTTCTTCATCAACATGAGGCTCTTCAAGAAGTTTTCTATACTTGCAACTATGTTTGTTTTTTCCACATTTCTTGCCTTCTCATCTGCTCCTTTACCTTGTATTCTTTATTTTGTTTTTTTGACACATTCAGTTGCTGCCTGGTTTTTATCAACTTCTGGTTTGATTTCCATTCCTGCTTGACGTCGGTGTGCTTCTGCTAAATTAAGCAGAGAAGTCATCTTAGATTTATTCTCCTCATGTTTCAAAGCTTTCACTACATTTGGATCTTATGAGGTCAGTAGATGTGTGGAGTCCCACGATTGCAGATCTATATATGTAATCAATTTCAAGGAGGCTCATCCCTCCTTCGGAACGGGGAATGTATAATCTTGGTATACAGTGATTTTTATAAATCATTTGGTGAGCATGAAGCATCCTTTTTGTTTTAATATCTAATCTATTCAACACTTTTTGGGGCCAGTTAATCACTCCAAAACTGTACGTTAGGACAGGAAGAGCAAATTGATTTATAGCTTGGATCTTGTTCTAAGATGTCAGTGCTGTTCTCAGGATTAATTTAAGTCTTTTAAAGTATTCCTTACTGAGTTTTATTTGCATTTGTTAATATTTTATTGCTGATCCTTCATCAATTCCCAAGTATTTATACACTCCCTCTTGCTCAAGTTCTTTTATATTACATTCTTGATGTAAACTGATGTTTTCCTGGTGCTGCAGTTTCCTTTTTGAAAGGTTGCTTTTGCACATTTATCAAGACCAAATGACATTCTAATGTCATCTGAAAAAGTTTTGACAACCTGCAGCTGTGCTTTCAGTTCCTCATCTGATGAGCTGTACAGTTTTAAATCATTGACAGAGAAGATGAGAAGTCATTAGACTTTGTTGTTTTCTAGGAGCCAAATTGTAGCCATGGCCTTCTTCTTCTTCTTTCAGCTTTTCCCGGTTAGGGGTCGCCATAGCGGATCACCTGTCTGCTCATGATTGGCAGTGGAGCTTTACAGTGTCGAGTTGCCAGCCCGGTGCCCAGCTTTCCACAGAAGGCGCACACACGCACATACTCACACTTATGGCAAATTTAGAGTGTCCAATCCACCTACAGTATGTCTTTGGGATGTGGGAGGAAACCGGAGTACCCAGAGGAAACCCACGCGACCACAGGGAGGACATGCAGACTCCGCACAGAAGGCACCCCAGCCGAGGATCGAACCGGAGAACCTTTTGCTGTGAGGTGGCAACGCTAACCGCTGCACCACCGCAGCTTAATGGATTAATGGCAAGGCAGAATAGCAACAGTGACAGAGAGTCACCTTGGAATATCCCCCTTTGAATTTTTATCCCTGGTATAATAATCTGTCCTTTATCATGGCTTAATTGCAAAGTGGTCTGTTTCTTGGTTACTTTAATGTAGTCAGTCAGTGTAGAGTGTATCTTATACATTTTTAAGCACTCTTTTATCCATGAATGTGGGATACTAACAAATGCTTTTTTGTATCAATCCATGCCATACTTAGTTTCTTCCCCTTTTTACAGTTTTCCACTATAACTTTAACAACAAATGATCTTTTTTTCCATATGACTTACTTTTATTGCCCTTTTGTTGTACTGCCATAATTGAGTTTTTATCTAAATGACTATAACTCTGTAGGCATCAATTCCCATGTATAGTTTATGCAACATTGGAAGGCAAGTTATTGGTCTATAAATTTTAGGGTCGCTTGCAGGTTCACTCTTAAGTAAGAGCATAGTTTTGCCTGTTGTTAGCCAGTGTAGTGTCTGTTTGGAGTGTGCATATAAATAGTTCGTACTTATGGCTAAATCCTCATGCAAAGATGTTAATACTTTTAACCAAAAGTTAGGTACTGCATCTGGGCCTGGGGTTTTACAGTTAGAGGCTTTTTTTAACTTTGTTTCAGTCTGTCTGGCTTTTATTTCATCCCATTTCATATCCTGTACCTTTAAACTTCTTATTCTTTCTTTTACTTATGCCCGTTTAGCATGTTCCACAGGATCTTCATAGATACATCCCCAAAATTTATCTACTCCCTCTTTTTTTGGTGGTCTTTCAATTCCTTTTACCTTATTTCCCAATTCTCTATTTTTTTGGGTCATCAATAAAATGCTTATTTTGTACTTTTCCCTTATATTTATCTGTGTATCTTCTACTTTTTCCACCTGTGCTGAAATTGTCTGTTTGTGATAGTGCATGATAGTCTGGTCTGTTCTAATACTGTACATTGCTTTAATCACATCTGTTTTTCTCAGTATTTTTGTTGATCTATTCCCTCTTCTGTAATCTTAGAACAGTGGCACTTCTGTCTTAATTGCTTTATAGTTTTCTCTATTCGATACTTCCATGATGGTATTCGATTTCTCCCCTTCCTTTCCCTCACTACCCTGTGATCTTGTGGTAGAACTTTATCAGTTATTAATTTAGCAGTACAGTAGTATATCCTGTTTACTTCTGTTATATATCACATGGATCTCTATGGACAGTCCTAATTACTGCATTAATTTATTTTATCCGACTTACTACTTTTTAGGTTTTATTGACATTCTGCAGTCGGTTTCTCTCATTGATCTTCATATATCTATCCATGTCCATTAAACCAAGCAACTCTTCTATCTCATTTTCTTCCAAACTGAGGGCACATCCCTTGTTTTCTGTTTCCTGTAGGTGTTCTATAGAAAGTTCTATAGCATCTTCCTGTGGCACATTCTCTTCAATTTCATCCTATGTCATCCATTGTTCTGTCATATGGGAACTCACTGGCCTATCACTGCATCAGAGTTTCCTGTTCCTTTCCTTGCTGTCTAGCTTCAAGTGAATGTTTATACTGGTTTCCTGTGGAAGGCTCCAAAATATCTTGATGTGGCATCTGACCAGTTGCTTCCTGTTCCACTGGTTTTCCCTTAATTTGGATATTCATTGCTCTATCCTGTTGTGGTGCATTCTGCATTCAGTTTTATATACTGAATCCTTCTCTTTGCAGCTGCTCCTTAACCTCAATTTCTATTTCTTTGACTTCTCCATTACTAATCTCTTTTTCCACTTTTCCTCTTAGTATTCTTATTTTTTGTATTGTAAAGTTTTCAATATCTGGATTCCTTTGCCTGTATTTTTCTTCAAATATCTTTAGTGCTGCTCTTTTTGTATTCGTTAGTTTTGCTTTCTCCTTTGCATAAATATTGCATCATATTAAATCTCTGATCCTGTTTCACTCATCCAATGGACTTTCTCGTCAGGTTTTCAAAAGTGTGTCATGATCATATTTGGTGGTGGTTTGATTTGCGCTTGGTGACCAGTAGGGGGCAGTTCACAGGGGTATTTCAAGGGGGTGGGTGGTTCAGGGGTCCTGGTCATCTGTGGATGCCCACATTCACGTCAGTGTCCTGGAGATGAGGGCTGTCCTCCTTGTGTTGCAGATCTTTCAGGATGTCCTGCTCAGTGGTGTGATTTCAGTCCAGATGGACAATATGTCTTTTGTCTGGTATCTGAAGAAGTGGGAGGAAACACATTCTTATCCTCTTTTGTCGAGAGGCCATAGTGGTTTGGATGTGACCTCATCTCAGTGGTTTCTTACTGCAAAGCACATTCAAGGGAGGTCCAACAGTTTGAGCAGGAATATTCTTTCTCACAATTAGTTTCTGAATCCAAGAGCTGCAACTTGGATCTTTTGTCACAGGGGCACTCAGTGTTGCGACCTCTTTGCTGACCCCTCCAACATCAAATGCGGCAGCTGCTGTGGCTTAGTCCCGCCACAGTGGCAAGTATCTGGAGACACCCTGCTGTATGCTTGGCACCCAGGTTTCCTATATGCATATCATCCAGTTCCCCCGAGTCAAGTTTCTTCAGAAGGCATCCCATTGCAGAGTGACTGTGATACTTATGTTACCTCTCTGGCCTCATCAGGTGTGGTTCTCCTTTCTGTGGCCCCTTCTGGGATACCTTTTGTGGGTTTCTGGATCTCATTCCAGATTTCATTTCTCATCCAGCAGGTCTGGATCCTCCCAATCTGCAGTCCCTAAAGTTAACTGCATGTTTTTTTCCAGTTCCCTTGATGGCTGGGCAACCCAAGCTGTCTGATAGCATTATGCATATTTTGTCTTTATCCGAAAAAATATCTGCTAGGAAGGTGTACTCATGTAAATGAGGGCATTTTGCCTTGTGGGCAGAATCTGGAGGGTTTGATCCTTTTTCTGCTGCCTTAGCGTTTGTTCTATATTTTCTTGCTGAATTGTTTAATTCAGGTTCTAGTTTCTCTACAGTCAAAATATAATTGGCAGCCATTTCTAATTTTCATATTGGTAGGTTTAATGTTCCCTTCACTGCGCTAAAACTTTCCAAGGCATTACTCAAAGGAGCATTTCTTCTGTGTCCTCCTACTCATGAATCCTTGGGATTTGCCTTTCATGTTGCAAGTCCTTGCACACCCTCCTTTTGAAGGGTCTATATTAGAACATCTGATATTGAACAGTTCGAATCACTAAAGTTCGACCTTTAGTGATCAAACTGTTAAAATGTTGAATGTTCAGAAAAAAAAATAAAAACAAAAAAAATCTAAACTGTGTAGGTAGGGGGGCAAGCCCCCCTGCACCCCCCACACCCCCCGCTACTTAAATATACCAACTCCGAGACCGCACTACATTGAAGTAAACAGAAATCTCCCCTTACGGAGAGTTCCATTTACTACTTCGATGTTCGGCAGTTTTGCTATTCTCATGTCAACAATGTCAGATTCGACATTGTCGGCTTTCAAGAATGTAATATAGACCCCTTTTGAACCCTGTGCAACTTCAGGCCTAAAATTGCTATCTTGGAAAGCCTAGGTTCTGATGACTGTTACCTTGGCCAGGAGAGTTTCCGAGCTATAAGCTCTAGATTCTTCTCCTCCTCCTGGTGCATGACAGAGATAGGGTTTCATTGCACACCAGTCCTTCCTTTCTTCCCAAAGTAGCCTCCAAGGGTAATTTGAATAGATCTGTTCACTTTCCTGTGTTCTTCCTAATTTTTCAAACAAGGGTGAATACGTGTTGCATTGCTTGGCTTTAACTAGACAATTGAGATTTTACCTGGAAAGGACAAAAGCCTTTAGAAAATCCAGACTGAGCAGAGCTGTGTCTAAAGTGACATTATCTAAGTGGCTGTCTGATTGTATTTCCTTTGCTTACACCTTGAGAGGTAAACCTAAGGGTTACTGTACTAGAGCTATGACTGCTTCTACTGCTTTCTTTTCCAGAACTTCTTTAGATGAGGTTTGTGCAGCAGCTACTTGTGTGGGCCATCACATTTTTGTTTCTCACTACAACCTGGACTTTCAGTTTAGGTCCAGGGCTGCCTTTGGCTCCCCCATGTTGTGGAATATCCTTTCATAGATCCTCCCAGAAGATTTTATGTGGCTGGAGTGTCTGTCTCACAGGTTGAAGACAGACGACGAAGGCAACATTGGATACAAAAGTTATGTACTTTCCATAACAGTAGGTCCATGTTGTCTGTCTCTGTCTAGTTTAACCTTAACCTCCTCTTGTCCTGGCTAGTTTCTATGCTTAAACTGACTGAGTGGGGGAGGCATGGTTGTTCACTTTTTCTTGGAACCATTTGTCATCCTCCTTTGTGAGTAAGGTAATCTAGAGCTAGATTAAGGTGGGGCAAACTCGATCTGAAGTATCTGCTGGAGGAGCGGGTGATTGTGGGTGGGGGAGGCTGAGCTTGGTGAATTGAAGTCTAGAGGATATGGCCAATGTCTGATCCAGTAATCCACATGTTGAAACAGGTGGAGACAGGCAACATGGATCTGTCTTTATGGTAAGTACATAACTTTTGTTTTCTTCTTGTGAGGAAAAGTCTGATTTAAGTAATTTTATTTCTTCTACTATTCCAGTCACTGCTCATTGTATACAGTGTGTATGACTGTGTTGATACTTCTTCCAGGGCTATGGGCATTGGTACTTTTTTGAGGAGCTTTACATGGCTGCATTCTTAAACTTCCAGAATATGATAAAAATTAGGTTTTGAATTCCCATTTGGATAGAGATCTAGTTTTTTAACCCCTCTGCTGCAGAGGTGATCAAAAAGTGTGATGAAAGGGGTAAGCTGATAAAGGGAATCTGTGCGATTTTTTTTCAGCCCTCCGTTTCCAGGGATTCTCTAACTCCTCATCCAATTTTGGTAAGAAGTAAAATAAGTGATTTCATGAAAATGCAGATGAACAGACATTTAAGAGGAAATGGCAGAGGTTCCAAGAAAAATTCTGTAATCTCAGAAAGTTGAGGGCAATCCAGTAAGTCAGAATGACTCTTCAAAAGACCCCCCCCCCCCTTTCCAGCCTGGAAGCTCTTTTTGTCTTCCAGAAAGTTTAAATCTCCATTTTTGTCTTTGGCAACAGATAGTTTCAATTGATGAAAAAAATTAATACACAAGAACTGTTCAGTGGTAGAGGAAAGAACTCCGCTCGTACTCAGGACGCCAGTAACCAACGTAAAAAAGATGATGGATAATTCCAAGACAAAAGTTGTTAAATCCAATGCACTTATTTTATTGTAACCAAGTTAAGCGCTTTCGGCTGTATCCCAGCCTTCATCAGAACAAATAAAACATCTCAGCAACGTGGTATATATACACACTCACACCCACTCAAATCAATTAATTAATAAGTCATTAAAATCATTTTAAAAAAGGCGCCAAATTGTTTAAAGAGACAAAGGACTCAATGTAATGTAAACACTCTCCTACACTTGATGTAACATATAACTTACAAAGAGCGATAAATGGGGAGCAAATGTAATGATATAAAAAAGTAAAAAAGTAATACCCCAAAATACAAACTATTTGTACAACCCATGGGAATTGTACTTCAACATGTAAATGGTGTTGTATGGAAATCCAAAAGAACAAAAATCAATGATATATGCACATATGTATAAATAACCTAATGAATGTACCACGGCTAGTCCCTCTAATGCTAATGGACATTCACTAAGTGTTAACAAAATATATAAATATTGAATATATAATAAAAAATGTATATAAATGTATATATATATGAACATCCTGATCAATACAACGAGTATAAATAGTGAACAACTATTCTAAAGCTAAAAAGGGTTTTATGCTAATAAAATCATTAAGACCAGGTGGTCTCGTAGAATCTGTTAAGATTTGCCATTTACTTTCACACGATGACAATTTCATTTTCCAATCCCCTCCAAATGGAGTAGAATCCACCTGTTCTATGATAGAAAATAAAAAGCTGTGATCTTCACCCTTTTCCAAAATGTGCCTGCACAACGCATTTTTGTTGTCATGCTTCCTTATTCTATAAAGATGTTCGTAAATACGTCTATTAAGCTGCCTCTCAGTTTTACCCACATAATGGGCATTACATTTACTGCAGACAGCCAAATATACCACCTGTTTGGTTTTACAATTTCCCCTAATACATTTAATGGTGGTGTGACAAACATCATCTAGTCTAATAATCTTATTATTGTTTATGTATTTGCATTGTTTGCAGTTTCCACATTTGACCGTGCCTGTAAAGATAGCTGAATTTATATGCATGTGGTTACCCTTCTCTAATATTGTTTTCAAATTGGGAGCTGTTTTGTATACACATCTCGGTTTGTTACCCAAGACCTGGTCCTTGTCAATGACCATCAAGGTATGCCAATACCTTTCCAAAATATCTTTGATGATGTGTATACTAGGGGAATACATGAGAACGCAAACCCTACCCAATGATAATTCCTGTGTGCCATCTTTAATGAGTGGTTTGTAGTTACCTAATAGTGGAGGATATTTTTTACCCCATTGTTTGTATACATAATTTATGACCTCTGTGACCATATTTTTAGGATATGATCTTTTGTTGAACATGTCACTAATTATTCCAAGTTCAGATTCCAAGATTTGGATATTAGACGACATCCTGGCCACACGAATACACCATTTACATGTTGAAGTACAATTCCCATGGGTTGTACAAATAGTTTGTATTTTGGGGTATTACTTTTTTACTTTTTTATATCATTACATTTGCTCCCCATTTATCGTTCTTTGTAAGTTATATGTTACATCAAGTGTAGGAGAGTGTTCACATTACATTGAGTCCTTTGTCTCTTTAAACAATTTGGCGCCTTTTTTAAAATGATTTTAATGACTTATTAATTAATTGATTTGAGTGGGTGTGAGTGTGTATATATACCACGTTGCTGAGATGTTTTATTTGTTCTGAAGAAGGCTGGGATACAGCCGAAAGCGCTTAACTTGGTTACAATAAAATAAGTGCATTGGATTTATAACTTTTGTCTTGGAATTATCCATCATCTTTTTTACGTTGGTTACTGGCGTCCTGAGTACGAGCGGAGTTCTTTCCTCTACCACTGAACAGATAGTTTCAGACAAATGGGTTCTGAAGGTCATTCATCAAGGTTACAGATGGCAGTGGGAGGAAATTCCTCTTTTCCAGGGGTTAATTCTTCATCTTCCAGACCAGATTATTTTGTTTCCACCTGTCCTTCATTACATGCTAGCCCACGGCATTAATGATTTAACCTGTGCCCCCTTCCTAGGCAGGAAAGAGTTTTTTTATTTAAAGATGTTTATAGTGGGTCCCTATCAGCATCTCGAACACTGACAATATCTAATTTGATATTGTCTCATTGAGAATGCCGAAAGTGCAGAACGTCAAATGGGTAAACTGAAATCTCCATAAGGGGAGATTTCCATTTACCTCAATGTATTGCTGTCTCAGAGTTGGTATATTTAAGTAGTGGGGAGTGTGGGTGGTGCAGGGGGCTTGACCCCCTGCCTACACCAGTTCCTTTTTTTGTTTTTTTGTTTTTTTTAATAAGCTTTTGAAAATTGGATAGTTTGATCATGTCAGTTAGACATTTAGTGATTCGAACTATGCAATTTTCGAAATGCTGATATAGACGCTTTATAGTGCCAAAGAAAGAAATGCTTGGAGACCAGTTCCTGATCATTCTTTCCTAAATGTGTTTGTTATAGTGCCCAAATTCAAAATGATGTCTGTTTATAATCTGCTACCTCCTCTTCCTCATTCAACCTTCCTTGTAACATTAGATTTAAAAAAATGCTTATCGCCACATTCCTATTCATCCAGACTTCAGGTGTTTCTTAACATTCTTTGTATTTGGACCATATTAATTGTTCTCTGTCTTTCCCTTTGGACTATCTAGTGCACCAAGAGTGTTCTCAGTGTCTAGCTCCAGTTACATCTCCTTGCATACTACAGGGTATCCACATTTTTCCATATTTAAATTACTTGCTTATCTTTCCAGTGTCTTTTTCAGTGTGTCAGGAAGCTTTCTTAGGTGAGACAGGTCTTCCACAACCTGGGATTCCAAGAAAACATTCAAAAGTTTTTCTTTACTCCTTCTCATAGGACTGTTTCTAGAATGTCAACTGGACACCATAGTTGGAAGAGCATTTCTTCAGGAAAAAAAATGCATCTGTATCTACATGTATTTATAGGGTTTTCCACTCAGATTTTGGACACTGAGATGGAATACCTAAGGATTTTGTGTCTCATGGCTTTTGTGATTCTCATGATACTCCTGGCAAGACTGTGCATGAACAGTGGTATCTGAAGTCTCTTTTGCCCCTGCAGCAACACCTTTTTTCTTTTGAGATCCCGGTGTTTGGATGTCAGAAGGGAAATATCCCTAAATCCAAGTCTCCCCTTTTCTCTCCTTGTTCCAAGGCAAACACTCATCACAGATGCCTTGGGCTTTGCTTGGGGACATCAAGGAACAGATGCATGCATTAAATGTAAAAGATTTGCTTTCCATGATCAAGGCACTTAACTTGCTGAATCACCTTTGGTCCCCAGGACCTCCTCAGGATGTTGCAGACTGTGACGCCCGTGCACTGGCCCACCAATCAAGGAGCTTCAGTACTCACCACTAAAACCAGTGAGGGGCGTCCATCTAGAGAAAGGATAATAAATACACACACAGTAAAGTACAATATCCCTTAAGAGCACACAGAGATCACAGTCAGTCTGGAGCTGGTTTCTCCCTTTCTCTCCAGGTCCCCAATAAGACTCCCCACTGGCACAGCTATAGGGTCCAGATCTCAACCTAGTGGGCAAGCTAAAACCTCCAGCACCTTCTCTATCTAACCAGTGCTTCATGTCCCTGCCCAAGTAGCTGACACACACACACGCACACACGCACACGCACACACACGCGCACACACACGCAGCGCACACACACAGACGCGCGCACACACACACTTTGAGGTAAGAATTATATGCAACCACACAGACACTCATGGGAAAGGCTGGCACATGTTCTCCAGCTGTGCTTCTTTTCTGCCCAGTCCAAAAGGTAGTACCATCTGCCACCACTCACTAATATCAGCTACTCAAAGGCCCTTCTGAAAGGGTGTCCAATTATTACTGTGCAATATTATTATCCAAATAAATGTGACTGAACAGTCGAGGCTTATTAGAGTGACTTGGTACAGTATCACTATATAAGTGCAATGTACTCTAGAGCTTAAATTAACTCTATGGAAAACAGCCACAGTTGAAAGGTTTACAATATTTAATAATAATAAAAATGTAAACAATACTTCTTATACACAGTGCTAGTCAAGAGTTCAGAGATCACCGAGAAATACTTACAGTAGTACTGTAGAAAAGTTATGACATCAACACAGAAAAACACTTAGTCTAATCTTCCTAATTCCTAGCTATTTCTAAGAGAAAACACTAAAGTCAAAGATCCTACTTACATATTGAAACAGGCAGTGCTGGTGATGTTGGATGTTCTCAAGACAAATGCTCTCATTCTTTCTGTCCTTAAATTGATAACAGTACCACTGAGTCATTTCAGCTTACATAATTCCTTTTTGGGTCCCAGGTTAACAGACTGTCAGAGGTTAATGGCCCCTTTGATCTTGCAGCTGGCCAGGAACCAGAGCAGTAAAAGAAATTACATATGCAAATTCTAACCATTAACTCTGGCCTCAAAACAATAGGCAGAATTCCTTCGTCCAGACATATCGGCTCCGAATTTTGACAAAGACGGTCATAAAATTATTGACTTAGCTTTGTTACAGAAGAGTGCACTGTTACATTTTTGCAGTTTAATATCCAATGCAGCCTTTTCATATTTAAGAGAATAAACCTGTGGCTTACATTGACATCCACAAATGACAGAATTATCTACAAAATTCCATCTGGCTAGGCTGGCAGCCCTTCCCTATCCTCACACAGACAATATCACATTCATGTGGAAGCATGTTAGCCTGGGATGTAGCTTCACCATACAGTCTCACTCTACAGGCGTCCTACATTCTGTTAGACAAAAACTGTGCATTAGACAAGTTGAGCAGGACAAGGCAGACCCTCACAAATGGAAACGTGATCATGAGGTCTTCCAAAGTTTGATCCATCTGTGGGGAGTTCCTGACGTAGACCTGTTAGACTCCTCCCTGAACAATCAGCTGGCAAGATTCTACTCTAGGACTCAGATGCCGTTTTTTTTTTCTTTGGACAAGAATGTACCTTCATCCTTTTCCGCCATTTCCACTAATATCCAGGGTGTTTCTGAAAATTCAGAAGGAATCCCTAAGATTATTGTAGTGACTCCTTTCTGGCCCAGGCAACTGTGGCTCGTCCTTCATTTGTAAATGTTCAGGGGTATTTACCACAAGCTTCCATACAGACTGAATCTATTTGCACAAGAGCAGGGATATTTGGTATACGCCACCATCAATCATCTTAAGTTAACTGCCAGGATGATTGGGTCTTAATTCCCTTTAGTCATCTGCTTTCTGAGGACTTGCAGCAAGTGCTGATGGAGGCAAGAAAGCCTGTTACTAGAAAATCATATATTAGCAAATGGAAAAGGTTTTCTAGTTCTTGCCAACAAGATAACCAATACCCGTTCATGGCTAGTTGTTCTACAGTTTTACAGTACCGTATTTCCCTGAAAATAAGACCAGGTCTTATACTTTCCCCCACCGAAATACACATGGCTTATTATCAGAGGATGCCTTATTTACCCCCACCGTACAACAATCTGCCTTTATTCATTTATTCATGTACAAAAATCGACATTTATTCATGTACACAAATTGACATTTATTTTGTACTTTTCTGTTATTGGACAACAGTTCTAAGTAACGCATTAACAGTTGTGTGAGAATTCTATATAAACACTGCAACAAATATTTCAGCTTCAGAATATCTACACCATGGCTTTCACAGTTATTCAAATACAGTCATGCCATCATCTGGAACATTGTCGTAAGTCTCCAACCCTGAATTTCGGCCTGAATTTCTTGCGACTCCATTTCCTGTAGAACCATTGGCCCCGGTCTGTCATGCCTAGCAATAGAGCTCTCCTTAAATGAGCACTGCTTGTCCAAGTAGCCTGCTCGTAGTGCATTGGCAATACAGCTGTCAGTGATTTTATCCCATGAATTTTTCACCCAAGCCACGACCTCTTGCAGGCTAGGCTTCACAGAGTTTCCATGCTGATTTCTCTCCATTCTATTTTCAGTGTAGTCACAGAGTTCCATGTGCAAATGATCCTTGAATGGGTTGTTTATTGCAATATCAAGAGTCTGGAGATAGGCAGTCATAGGTTTATAGGTTGGTACTACGCTATCAGCCCTAGGGGCCTATACAAGCCTAGCCATAACAATTCCCTGGCTATTTCTTCCCACACTATTTACTTCCCTGGACCCCTGTCTAGCAGGGCGACTGATGTGATCCCCGGGGTGAATTTCCTTTCTCCCATCCAATCGTCATGGTTCCTTTTGAAGAGGGCCAAAGAGGCACTCTGCTTGACATGTATAGGCAATCTATTCCAGAGTCTGGGGAGTCTCTGGGTCATTCCTGCGGGAATCATTATTTGATTTATTTTTCTCCGTGCAAGGAGTTTCTTCATTTCTTTAGTGCGATGAGTGCTGGCTGAATCCCAGACTAGCAGACCTCTTTCGCCACCTCACAAAACAAGTGGCAGCATTACATCGGCCCACTTCCTTATAACTGCTTGTGTGCACCAGGCTTTTTCAGTTTCAAGAATGTAAATGCCTGAAACACCTTCAATCTTACCTTTCTTGCCCTTACTAATGATTAGAGGAAGTTTTCTTTCCATCTAGATGAATTGCCAAAAATGCAGGTAACACTTGCCCTCTCGTAACCAGTGGAGGGGAATGTAGGTTGACGAGGCACTCCTCTGATCAATTGTTGTTTGAGATCCTTGGCCCATAAACACTGCAGTTTCATCCATAGCAATCATGTTGGGAGAGTTGGTATTTAGAAAAGTCAATGCCATCAACAAAGGACTTGAATGCAAGTGCATGTTTAATAACTTCAGTATCTTCCAGCTTGAACAGTGTTGTTGATCTTCTTAGAGACCGTTCATATCGCTGAAGGAAGCCATCCAGCCAATGTTGTGATGCTTTGAATTATTCTGGGGATATTTCTAACTGTGGTGCCATTGCAAGGGCAAATGCTTGAATATCAGCCCTGCGCACAACCAAAGCCTTTGCTCTCCTGTTAGCAATCCATTCACAGATGATGTCTTCCAGCTCAGGAAACAATGGTTGCCGACCTAATCCACACTTGCACTTCTTAGCATTTCCCTTGTCGGCCTGGTGACTGAGGTTATCTTATGCTGCTCACCATTTTCGGACCATTTGGCAGTGGCGGCTGGTGACTTCAAATCAAAGGGGGGCTGCAGGAGACAGCTGAATGGGTGGGGTCAAGGGGAAGGGGTGTGGCCAACCAGAAAGGGGAGGAGCTATGCTCAAAACTACAAAAACTAACTTTAATTAAATACGCTGCCCTGAGTGGCAAACCATCATTATGAGAGTCCAATCAAGACAAAAATAAGTGTAGAAGAATAAAAATATTTCAATGCATTGGCTGCATGACAGCTTACTTAATATTTAGACGGAAACAAAAGGTTGTGAGGCATGAAAAAATAAATTACTTTTTAAATACATTACTGGAATGCCAGTCAAAATCAAGTACAAGCAAAACCAGAAGCACTCAACTCAAACCACTTCTCCTTGCACTGCAGTTCTAATTATAATTTATATTCAGCTTTATTAAAGTTCCAAGTAACATGCTGAAAGTAGAAATCTCTGTGATGCCCCACTTGTAAAAATGTTTCTTATCCAAAAAAGACCTGCTGCCTGACAACTATCTACTTGTTTCATGGGGAAAACATGTAAGTAAAAATGAAAAGCAAACAAGAAACAAGCTCAAGATACATTGCTTAAAGGATTACTGTACAGGTTATGGACCACACATGACTGGCATTCTGTTTAGTTTACGGGTAAAGTCTGTAGAGATGACTGGAAGTCTCCAACAAGTGTAATGAGCTTTTAAAATAATGGAATCCTGTCCTTTAATACCCAAGGCTTATACATTATCTAGTCAAGTATTCTCTGCATGGCAACAACAGAAAGGCTTTCAATGTTGGCAATTCTTTAACAGTATGCTTATTAAAGCTTATTTGCATCTTACGATCTCAGACAAGCTTACATTATGGTCATTAAAGCATTGCTACTTAAACACAGAGCAACAGGCACTTTGAGTAATAAGCATAAATCAACAGTACAAAAATATGACAGAAACCAGACCTTTCTGCAAAATCAAGGACAGATGAAAAGCCACTGTAGTACTTGTGTCTACCTTGGATGGGGGGGGGGGCACTGCACATTTACACTGCATAACTACTCATTGCCTTGCTTGGACACATCCAGAGTCAGTACATGGTGGAGTGGGGTGCAACAAGTATGTCACAATTTGAAATGTTTCTGGCTGACTGTGATGGCCCTGACATGTGTCATACCTCTCAACCTCAGAGCAAGAAATCTGGACAAAGCCATACACAGAAGTGGGACAAATGCCCACAAATAAGGACAATTTTTAAATATTGCTCTAATAAACTTAGAAAGATAATAGAATAGGTCTTGCATTAGTATGACTTTTCTGAAGGGTATAAAATCTGAAACTCAAATGTCTGTCATTATTTTCTAACTTCAGTCTTTAGTGATTTGTCACTAATTTGCCAAAAAACACAATTTTATGAAAAATGGACCAAATGTGATGCAAAAATATAAAATAGCCACACAATACAGCTGGGAACCTGTCAAAGAAGGGACAATTTAATATTAGTACTGCTAACTTGAGCAGCTGACAAAATAAAAGAATCTACATGCATTTCAAGTAATCTATAACTTTGATTATTACAGTTATTTCTTAATTGTAAACTCTCCATGTTTTCTTCCAAAATTGCTATTTTGCGGAGGGATTATTAGGGGGAAAAGCAACATTTTAAGCCAAAATTGGAGACATTTGAGAGGTGGTCTATGCCTAATTCTATAAAGCAATTTATTTGCATGTACCTCTCGACCTGTTAATGCAGTAAATCTGAACAAGGCCAAATGTACTGGGGCAACATATAAACAGTACTAAAAATTGCTTTTGTAGAAATTGAGACAGTTGATAGAATAACAGTTCTTAATTTTGCATGCATTTTTCTTTTTTTTTTCAAAACAGGTTTATTGTTTTAACATATAAGAGAAATATCATAACAATTTTATACAAGTAATTAAAAATAGGTATTATTATAATATTCAACAAAACTAAAGTATTTACAGAGACATCCACTACAATCAGATCAATTAATTAAACTAAAATACCATGCTGTTGAAATTAAAATTTTTTAACAAATTTTGTAAATTATCCCATACAATAAAATAAGATGTTTTTCTATTTGTTCTAGTCCTAATTGTGTTTATTTCCATATGGCACACTATATTCATAACATTTTTAAATTCATTGAACGAAGGAGGTGTATCTGAAATCCAATTTCTAGTTATTATTTTCCTAGCCACTGCTAGAATAGACCATAACAAGAGAAGCTTAACATTTTTAACACTTTGAGGTACAGGTGTGTTGAATAATATAAGAGATTTAGAAATAATGAAATTATCTGTAAAAAGAGCCTGCAAAAATTCATTAATTGACTTCCAGTATTCTTTCAATTTTATACAGTCATAAAACATATGAGCCCAGTCAGCATTAATTTCTACATTACATCTCTTACATAGATTATCTTTATTATTTATTTTATTCATCATCAAAGGTGTATAAAAAGCTCTATGTAAAAATTTCCATGTATAAAGTCTCCGGACAATGGAAGACGTAGTTCTATAAGCAGATTCCAATATATATTGTTTATCTTGTTGATTTGGTGGGTCCCCATTAATAGAAGTGAAATAATTCCAGTGTGAATCTACACTGTAAAAAGTTTCTTGTCTGATAACTTTATGTATGCATGAAAGTTTACCTTTATCAGAAACTTTATGTTGTAAATTTAATATCAAGTAATCAATCAGTGTTGAAATAGATTCTTTAACAGTTATAGACATTAAATCTATTTTATTAATGAGATGTTGTCTAAAGGTCTGAACCTCTAACCAGCAAGTTTCTCTTAGATCAAATTCTTGTTTTAAGAAATCTAGATTTTTAACTTTATTATCAGATATCAACTGATACCAGTACTTTAGATCATTATCTATAGCTAAATGCGTTCCTTCAGAAGTAGATGACAAAAGCATACCCTGAGTATACATTATAGGAAATACAATAAAATTCCATTCCCTGTACTTAGGGTGCATGAATATAAAGTTACGATAACTAATGATAATATTTAATGGGTAACAAACCATATGTTTAGGTGTAATAGGTGAATTACAAAATTCCTTTAGTAACCATAACATGGAGTTATTTACAATCATATTTTTATATGTTAAGGAGATTTTCATGAAGTGTATACTAATTAGCTCCCAATAATCTTTCCATTTTGTGACATATGACTGATCTATTAATAAAGTAATAACTTTTACAATAGAAGAGATAGTATATAAATTAAAGTCTGGAAAAGAAATACCCCCTTGAGACCAGCTATTAGTATGTTTCTTTAATGCAATCCTAGGTCTATTAGGTGCCCATAAGAAATTTAACATTAGTGTGTTCAGTTTCTTGATAATTATTTTTGTAGGTGGAAGTATTATTGATTGTATTAAGTATAAAATCTTGGGGAATATTATCATTTTAATAATTCTTAGTCTTTCCTCCATAGTAAAAAACATATTATTCCAGGTATTAAAAAGATTTTGTATATTAAGAAAACAGGTATTATAATTATTATATAGAATAGATTTAATATCTTTAGATAGTATTATACCTAAATAAGTTATCTGACCTGAATTGGGTACATATTTAGTAAAATCACTAATGAGAATATTTTTTCGTGTATATATAGGTAGTATTTTAGTTTTTTCTTCATTGAATATTAAACCAGAAATACTTTTAAAATTCGTCATGTTATCAAATAGAGACTGTATAGAAGAATTAGATCCTGCTGATGTAATTAGAACATCATCTGCAAAAAGTTGAATTTTGGATGTTGTATTTTCATCTATTTCAAAACCCTCTATGTCAGTACTGTTTCTGATCAAATTAGCCCAAGGCTCCATTACTAAAGTGAATAATAGTGGAGAAAGTGGACATCCTTGTTTTGTACCTTTAAGAATGGGTATTTTTGTGAAACATATGTTCCTACCTTAATATAAGCCAATGTTCCTTTGTATAAATGTTCAATTAGATTTACAAATGCATCCGAGAAGTTTGTGCACTTCATTAAGGTAAACAGATAGTCCCAACTTACTGAATCAAATGCTGAACTTATATCAAGACTAATAAGTGTTAAATCTTTCTTTTTCCTATTTGCAAAATCTATCAATGTTAAAGTTCTTCTTATATTATCAAAAGTATTTCTATTTACAATGAAGCCTGTCTGATCTATATCTATAATGCCGGGAATGATTGTCTTCAATCTATCAGCAAAGATATTCATAAACATTTTATAATCAACATTAAGTAATGAGATGGGCCGATATGAAGAACATCTAGTTGGATCTTTATTAGGTTTTAAAATTGGCGAAATAAATGTATATTGCCAAGATGGGGGTTATTAACTCAGTTTGGGCCAAAATAAAACCTTATGTATTAATGAATATGTATTTTTAGAAAGGATTTTATATATCTCTGGTATAATACCATCATTACCCGGTGCTTTGTTTGATTTAAGCTTATTTATTTGTGTAATAACTTCTGTATATGAAATACTCTTGTCCAATAGTTTAATCTGTTGTTTATTAAGCTTTTTATTCATATTTGTGGTTATAAACTCCTTTATTTTATCTTTAGGTTCCATGTTAATATTATTATGGTTAATTTTGTGAAAGTGATTTCTAAATTCATCTAGTATTTCTGGTATACTAGAAATATTCTTCTTTTGCCTTAGAGAAAAGATTTCTTTGATATGGTTTTGTTTATTCAACCTTTTTGTTTTATTTTTAAGTCTATGTAAGTATTTGGGGCTTATTGAATAAGACAAAAACTTGTATTTCTCTAAAGTTATTTTAACTTTATGAGTTAAAATTTCTTTGTATTTCTCATTTAGTTTGTTTATTTCTTCAATAACTTTCTTGTCCATAATATTTTCTTTATTATTATGTTTATGAGTCTAATTTACTTTGAATATCTAACAATTCCTTATCCCAAGATTTCCTTTTATTATTATACCATCTGATACTTTGTCCATATAGATATGATTTTAAGGCATCCCAAACATAAACAATGGAGACTTCAGGAGTGTTATTTATGTCTAAAAATGTTTTACTTCTGAAAGTATATATTCTTTATAGTCTTTTAGTTGAGTTAAGTATGCTGGTATCCTTTTGATCTGAACATTATGAGTATTTTTATCATGAATTCAAAACAATTGAATTATGATCAGATATAGGACATGAAATGATTTTGGAATTAATTAAATCTGTTACCATCTGGTTAGAAATAAAGACCCTATCTATTTTTGAATAAGTTTTGTATCTGTTAGAAAAAAGGTGTATGGTAATGATTTTGAATCTATCTGATTATTAATATCATTCAAATGATAA